>NC_089793.1:44161841-44286841 GCF_040412425.1 Macrobrachium rosenbergii
TTGGCAGTTATCGTGATTTATGTGAAAATATTTCAAAAGTGATAAAAGCTACAACCATGAATTATTTTCTGTTGTATTCTACATGAAATTGCGCACATTTTCATATATAAAAGTTTATGTAACGACTAATTTAAAATGATGCAAACATTACGACAACGTGATGAAAGAATTTCTGAGATGTTCGGCCGAGTTACCGCACGCACACGTAAGGAAAAAGTTTTTTTTTTCAGAAATTCACCATAAATCGAAATATTGTGCTAGAGACTTCCAGTTTATTGCAAAATGAAGGTACATGATTGAATATTACTAGAATGTAAGAGTTTTAGCTAATAATTGCGATTTTTTACCATTTTGGTCGAGTTAAAGTTGACCGAAGGTTGAAATTTTGGCAGTTATCGTGATTTATATGAAAATATTTCAAAACTGATAAAAGCTACAACCATGAGTTATTTTCTGTTGTATTCTACATGAAATTGCGCACATTTCCATATATAAAACTTTATGTAATGACTAATATAAAACGGTGCAAACATTACGACAACATGACGAAAGAATTTCTGGCGCGGACGTAAGGAAAAAGTTTTTTCAAAAATTCATCATAAATCGAAATTTTGTGCTAGAGACTTCCAATTTGTTGCAAAATGAAGGTAAATGATTGAATATTACTAGAATGTAAGAGTTTTAGCTTACAATTGCGTTTTTTTACCATTTCGGTTGAGTCAAAGTTGACCAAAGGTTGAAATTTTGGCAGTTATCGAGATTTATATGAAAATATTTCAAAACTGATAAAAGCTACAACCATGGGTTGTATTTTGTTGTATTTTACATGAAATTGCGCACATTTTCATATATAAAACGTTATGTAACAGCTAATATAAAACAGTGCAATAATTACGACAAAATGACGAAAGAATTTCTGAAATTTTCGGCCGACTTACGGCGCGGACGTAAGGAAAAAGTTTTTTTCAAAAATTCACCATAAATCGAAATATTGTGCTAGAGACTTCCAATTTGTTGCAAAATGAAGGTAAATGATTGAATATTACTAGAATGTAAATGTTTTAGCTTACAATTGCGTTTTTCGACCATTTCGTTCGAGTCAAAGTTGACCGAAGGTTGAAATTTTTTGTAGTCGACGCATCGTAAAATGTCCACTCGGCACCCAACAGACAATTTTAGTCGACGATGGTACGCCCAGTCGGGGTTTAAGGGTTAATTGTCCTGGACCAATGGCCAAGGCAGGCACAGCTTTTGCAAGTACTGTTGGCAGCAGGGCACTCATTGGGGCCATGCTGTCGCCATGTTTTTGGACTGGCATAATGTAGTTGGTGTCAAAGTTGGTTTTGAAGATAAGTAAGGTTGCTTCACTTGCCCTTTTCTTCTTAAACTTTTGTAGGCAGAAGCAGCGCGAACTGGTTAGGTGGGGCACGTATGGCAGAAGTTGCATTCTTAGCTGCTTCATATGAAGACAGGTCATGACAACATCTTGTAATGAGGAGGCGGTGTCCAAGGAGATTATTTTCTGAACAAGCTCTGCATCTTGAATGCCCATCAGAATTATCATTTTCAACTGGGTTTCCTCAGCATGCAGCTGCATTCCCGGCACAAGTCGACTTCCTCTGCAATGCATCGAAGCCTTACATAGAAATCTGCAAAAGATTCTCCTTCCATCTGTTTGCAACTAAGCAATTCCCTACGACCAAGAACCTCATTACATACACCCTTTATGTGAGACTGCAGGGCATCCAACACTTCATCTAGGGACTTATCTGTGGAGAGTGATATCTGTAAGGTGTGCTCCAACACGCGTTGAGTTTCAAGGGCTAAGCACATCCGCAACTGGATCATCTGTTTCTCCTTAGGAAGCTTGAAAAGATCGACCATGATAGCATAATCATCCCACCTGCGTCTCCATTCCCTGAACATTTGGAATGTTGTATCAGCCTTGAGTGGGGCCAAATTGCTTGCGCCTTTATTCCCTTTTTGTGGTGGGGAAGAGAAGGTTGATTGGAGGAAGAAGCACACATCTCTGCACCTGGTATGGGGGTTTTCTGCATGGAAGGGTTGGGCAGACGAGTGTGCCTGGATAAGGGCTGTAAAACTTGCATTTTCCTCATCAATGCGCATATTTTCCTCTCTTCTGTGTAACTCCTCTTGTGCTCTTCTATCCTCTTCTTCATGTCTTCTTTGTTCTCTTCTTTCTTCATCTTCACGATGTCTTTTCTCTTCTTCATACTGGCGAGCTTCCTCTAAAAACTTAATAATATCAGTTGGGTGGGGGAGGAGGGGCTGGTAATGAGGGCGATAGAGGGAGGAGGGCGGTGATGTCCTGGCGAACTCCTCTCCCACGGTGTTCCCACAGTGGGGAACACTGTGCTCCCATTGCGGGGATGAGCTCCCACGCCACTGGCTTCTGACATCACCTGGTCTGCTGTCTCTTCTGGCTGACCTAAAAATTCTTCTAGCCCATCCAATACGTGTAATACATATGCAATGAATAACATGTATTTAAAATAATAAGATTCTTCTTCTTCTTAAAACTACAGTTTAAACTATAAGTTACTGGATCAGCAAGTGTGTGCATTACGTGTGTGCGCTGCTCTGCTGAGACTCATTGGTCAATTTTAGTTACCCGGAAACAATTGAAGGGGCCGGATGTATGGCTAACTCTCACTTGGGGCAGCAGCAAGGGTTTTGCATGTCACAGTCTGATACGAAAAATGCACGAAAGCGAAAAAGGACAGTAGAACGACACGACATTTTGCACAACACTTCACTCATGAACCACTGATCACTGTACACTTAAAGCACAATAAATCCACAATGAAAAGCTGGGTGAAACAACAGCGTCGATGATTAATGGCGCTGGAAGCTGTACACTTGCAGAAAATCCTCTTGAATAAAAAACTTCACTGACACTTCAGTTCACTGCACCATGTGTGAGTTCGATGTGTTATCCTTATCACTAAAGTTTGGGGATGAAGGATACACCGAAATATAAAAAGTAGGTTCTTAATGTCTAGTGGAGTTGATAAATTCAAAGAGGTGCAAATTACGTGCTTATATGGGAAACAGAGCGGTCCCATACTGGCGAAACATTACTGCCGGACGGACAAGGTTCAGTCATTACATATTCGTATTATGATACATATATTGGAATGACATACACTTAATACATTAGGGAGGTATATGAATGGAAACGAAATATAAATGAACGTAATCATATATATGTATATATAAAGGTTCATACATCATACTGAACATGTCTTTCATGTACCTACACCAGTGTACCAGCCTTCAGTTTGTGAACCAACATGTTATTTTGAAAGCGCTGGAAGGGCCAAAGCCCCTAACATCATGAGTTCTTGCATGCACTGCATTGGCATCCACAATTGAAGAGGTACATATGCACATCTAATTACTTCATGTAGCCAAAAGGAGATGGTATTCTTGGACACTTCTTTCTTGTTCTGGCCTGTGCTAACAAAAGTCTTTCACACTCAGACCTGAGATGTTGAGTCCTTTTAGATAGCTTTGCAAAACCCTAACAGGACATAGAAGTAATTCCTCTGGATTGTTACCAACAAAAGCTGTCAGGGAGGGAATCGAGAAGGACTTATAATCAGTCATCGAGCACCAAGGGATTTTGATTCTTAGCTACAAATTCTGGGATGAATTCAAAGGTACCGACCCCAACCTCTCGAGTGTTGAACACTAAAAAGAGAAGCCAGGGAATTCTCCTACTCTCTTTGATGAGGCTAAGGCCAGCGAGAAGACTGTCTTGAGAGTCAAATTTTTGTCTAATGAACCTCATAAGGGTTCATATGGTGAACGAGTGAGGCTACTAAGGACCAGTGTCAAATCCCAGTTAAGAGATTTTAGCTCTCTCACAGGACTGCTCCAAACTCTTGAGGAGCATGGAGATTTCCAATAAGGAGGAATGGTCTACCCCTTCTAAACATAGAACTAGCCCTAGAGCACCCCTGTAACCCTTAATGGCTGACAGAAAGTAACTTCTCCCTACAGAGGAAAATAAGGAGGTTAGCTACTTGTTGAATAGAATTTCTGACCAGTAGATGGCCCATTTCCCTTGGTAAACGCCTGGTAAATGGCTGAAGAAGATTTCCTGAGATGGCTAAGCATCTCTGTTACTGCTCTGTGAGAAAAGCCTCTCACTCGCAGGAGATACTGGATAATCTCCAACTGTGAAGAGACAGGGACCCTACCGACTGGTGAAACCTCTCGATGTGCAGTTGGCATAGGAGGTTGTGCCAGGGGAATCTCTCTCAGTGCCTTGGTCAGAGAGCCAGAAGATCAGGAAACCACTTTCGGCATGTGGCCACAAGGGAGCCACCAGGGAGAAAAGGCATAGGCATCCAGATTGTCCCAAAGGGTGTTGCAAGGCATCTTCTGCCGCAGCCCAAGGATCTGGAAAGGCTGAATAAAACACCTCCAACTTCTTGTATCTGGTCACAAAAGTCTATTATTGGCCTTCCCCACAGATGGAACAACTTTCCACTATCTCCAGGTGTAATGACCACTCTGTCCCAAACACATGACCCTAACGACTCAGCTTGTCTGCCACTACATTCCTCTCGCCTGGGACGTATCTGCTGAAATGTCTACTGAGTGAGTCACAGCCCACTGGTATAGTTGTACTGTCAATTCGTGAGGTTGAAGGAGACTAGTACCCGTTTGTTGACATATGCCACCACCGTGGTATTGTTGGACATTAAACCACAGAGTGCCCTGTCACCCTCTCCTGGAACTCATGAAGGGCTAAGAAAGCTGCCTTTAGCTCCAGGATGTTGATGTTAAGTTCCTTGTCTTGCTGATCCCACACACCTGAGGTCAGGAGGTCTTCCAAGTGAGCTCCCCAACCCTCGTTTGAGGCATCTGAGAACAGAAGGAACTCCAGAGGGGAGTGTGAGAGGACACTCCTACAGTCAGGTTCCTGTTGTCCAGCCACCATGCTAAGACCTGTCTCCTTCCTTTGAAAGAGGAACTCAGAAGGGAGAATCCTTTGATCGGGACCAAAACTCTTTTAACCTCCACTGAAGAGATCGAAGGTGGAGATGTTCATGAGGAATGAGCTTCTCCATGGACGACAGTTAACCCAGAATGATCTGCCACTGACATGCTGGTTGTCTTTGTCTGAAGAGGAAGGACTGTACAATGGTCTTGAACTTGTAGATGTGTGGCTTTGATGGAAAGACCCTGGCTGTTGTCATGTCTATTAGCATGCCCAGGTAAAGAGTTCTTTGGCTGGGTGTAAGATCTGACTTCTCCAAATTTATCACTATTCCTAAATTGTGACAAAATTGGAGTAGATGGTCTCTGTCTCAGATCAACTTACACAGGAACTTGTCAAGACCAGCCAGTCGTTGAGGTATCTCAAGATGCTTATCCCATGTGAATGAGCCCAGATTGAACCTAGGTGAACATTCTTGTGCTAGAGACTTCCAACTTGTTGCAAAATGAAGGTAAATGATTGAATATTACTAGAATGTAAGTGTTTTAGCTTACAATTGCGTTTTTCGACCATTTCACTCGAGTCAAAGTTGACCGAAGGTTGAAATTTTTTGTAGTCGACGACGGTTTCGCCCACTTGGCACCCAACAGACAATTTTAGTCGATATAATGGTACGTCCAGTAGGCGTTTAAGGGTTAAGTAAGGACAACTCTTGAACCAGGCGATTCTTTACCGTTCGTGTTGGTTCTCTCCCTCTCTCTCTCTCTCATTCATAGTTAGCACTCTCACATTTTTACAACTTATTAATTCTCCGTACGTCTTTACCCGTACAGTAGATAGTTTTAATTGATCTAATTTGACCTGTATCGTCTACAAAGTGTAAATGCGCTAGTGTTGCAAATACGTTCTAAAACACACAGACATCATAAGTAAGAGTTGTATTAGTCAAAATATAAAACACTGTTTTGTTCATGAAAAAGTATTTCAGAACAAAGAGAAAGAGACGCAGAATAAAGTTGTTAAAAGGGGGTTGAAACGATTCTAAAAATAGATCGGTTGGAAGGGGGAGAGAGAGAGAGAGAGAGAGAGAGAGAGAGAGAGAGAGAGAGAGAGAGAGAGAGAGAGAGAGAGAGAGAGAGAGAGAAATTCTATTACAACTCTCAATTTTTATGTAAACCAATTATTTCTCTCTTTTAAGGGTAATGCATTAAGCTAACTTTTCAATGAAATTACAGTAACTTTAGTTCCATTTAAAAGTTAATGTAACCCTTAAAAGCCTACTGGACATATCGTAAGTCAACGAAAATTGTCTGTCGGGTGACAAGTGGACGTACCGTACGTCGACTACAAAAAATTTCAACCTTCGGTCAACTTTGTCTCGACCAAAATGGTCGAAAAACGCAATTGTAAGCTAAAAGTCTTATATTCTAGTAATATTCAATCATTTCTGAGTTCAGTCCCGTGTCAGCCGGTGAAATTCCATTACAGCACGAATTTCTAGGTATAATTATGCTAGATATACCAGAGAAAAAGAGCTTTCAGGAAAGCTGGGGTTACTACCCCAGTCGAGCGTCTTCTAGGAAGACGTCGGTATAAGGAAGGGTGAGTGAAATACCACTACCACGGAAACATACTCGAAAGATCTCTCCTTATCAAAACCCCTGGAACAGAGCGGTGAGCCGTTACAGCCCCTACACTCAACACCCGCCAGGACGGCGACACCAGCGCCACCTACCTCATTCCATTTTCTAGCACGTGATTGCTCCTTTTCTTTTTGTGTGCTCGTCTTCCTTTTTTTTGGATTATTTTCATCAACGCCATGTCATCGAGCAGCTTTACCATCTCCAAATTAAGTACCATCTTCTTGTGGGGTTTTGTTCTATTTTTTTGGCTGTTATGGTCTCGTATTTTCATAAATATTGAGATCTTATTTATGACGCCACGGCGCCCTCCGCCAGCCATGTCGACCATGAGGCGACTCCTTCCAGTTCTTTTCTGTTGGAGTTGTCTCCTCAAATGTCGTTATAGATAGATTTTTACCCTTGGTTCCCTTCCTGGTGGTTCCCTGCGGTGGCTCCCCCTTTTGTTTCACGAAATTACGTTTTCATTAGCCTATCAGCCTTTGTTAGGGTGATGCCCCGTCAGGTACCCCCCAGGTTGGGTTCCTTATTATTTTTGGTCTCAATTAGGCTAATTATTTTATTCTTGGAGATGGTGCTCTCTTTTATTTTATTTTATTTTGTTGTTTACCTCCTTTGTGTTGTTTTTACCTCTGTGTGGCAGCCTCAGATCTAACCGCTTCCCCGAGGTAGGCTACGCACTCTATTGAGCACATTTTTTCCTTTTTTTTTTTTATGTGTGATGGTTATTTAGTGGAGTAGGCTTGTTTTGCTTCCATCCCCTTGCCCTGGGTGTGGAGTTCATCAGGTTGAGGGAGTTTTGGTTGCTGTTTCCTCCGGGTCGTTTTTTGGTGGGCAGAGTGAGCCCCTTAGTTCTCTTCCTTCATTTGGGGAATAGAGTTCTTTGGATGTGTTTCCTCTAGGCTAGTCACCTTCTTGCCCCCTTCTCGATCCCGGTTGGTTCTCGGCACAAAATTTCTCTCTCTGTTGCTTCCTCCTCTCCTCCGCACTCCTCCCTTTTTTCCTAGCCTATACTAGGTTAGGTCCCTATTAGGCTTCGCCTAGGAAGGAGTCGGGCATCGGGCTGGGTAGCTTCCAGTAGTAGGCTACCCTCCCAAGTTTCATTATTCTTGGAGGTATGGGTGCAGTTGAGCGGGTGATATGTTTTTCCCCTGTCTCCTGTTCCCTTCTTGGTAGCCTACCCCTCTCCCCTACTCCACCCCCTCACCTCCCCTCCAGCCTTGCTCTACTCGCGCGGGTGACGCTAGATGGCGTTTTCTCCGAGTTCAGGGACTCCTCCATTTGGTAGAGGGATTCACTCCCTCCCATACAGTCCCTAGCATCGCTGTGTTGGTGTTGGTGGTTCGTTAGCTCGAACGTGTTCGAGACACTATCCCACACCTCTCGTCTCCCCGTCGGGTTACGTAGATAGGGTAAAATATAATTGCTCCGGCTTATGTTATGAACATACGAGCATCTTGCCCGTCTTGTTTCTCCGGCGGGGAAGTAAGTGAGGAAAGGATTTACATTATATAAGGGGAGCGGATCCCTCCGGTCTCCGGAGTATTTACCGTCACTTGTTTATTGTTATTATTTTTGAATGTTATTTAGATAAGTCTGTTTATCTAACGGAGTACTCTCCTTTATATTATATATATACGTGAGTCCGGTTCTACACCCGGGGGCTCCGCCGTTATTTTTACTGGCAGCCCTTGTGGTGAGTTCCTGGTTTCTCATTCTTTCATTCCCCGGAGTATTCCGGGGTCTGGAAGCTTTACCTTCCACTCTGTGTAATTTAGAGCTTATTGGCCCAGTTTATGATAAGGAGTTCTTCTCCGCGGAGTATTCGGTTGTAGTTGAGTTTCGGCCTTGCCGGCTTTAGATTGCTTAGGTGGTGGGTTCATGTACTTTTCTACTTACAGACTGTTCGCTGTGAGGAGCCGGGTGTACCGCTTCCCTCCAACAACCCTACGGTCACGTGGAGTGTGCCGGACCCACGCTGGTTGTGCGGTCCGACTGGACGACCTGGTAGTTTGGCACCCGATGGTTGTGAGGTTTGCTTTGCTCTCTGTGCAACCGTCCAGGATGAGTCGGTAAGTGACAGTCTTCCTCCGTTTTACGCTCCTCATATTGTATATTGTTTACGGAGTTCCCGGACTGTTTTTTCGTTCTTAGCTAATTGTTGGTTTTCTTGCAGGCGGACGAGTCTTCCAAGAAGTCTGCCTTGAATCCCTCCGGGCCTGGGTGGCTGGGTTTGGCAGGAATGTTCCGTCGGGGAAGCCCTACGTCCTCGACGCTAGGTTGAGGACCTGCTCTACCCCGCGCACGGGTGGCGGCCGCAGTGCCTGAAGATCTTGCCACCCCATCATCCAGCAAATCCGGGATGCGACCCAGCCACCCCAAGTGGATATCCTCTACGCTGAGGTCTCGGAGGATGTAGCCGCCTTGGACTTAGACCTGGAACCGATGAACACCGAGCAGGACCAGGTGGTAAGTAGCGAGGTAGGTGAGGTTGTTGGGGCGGGCCCCCCTCTTTTTGACTCCCCAGTTTCATCTGTTTCTTCCTTCACAGGTTTTGTGAAGTCTTCCTCCTTGGGTGATAGAGCTCCGTCTGCTATCCCCAAGTTGAAGTTGAAGACTTCATGGAAGGCGAAGGGCTATAAGTCCTCGTCTTCCAAGAAGGCATCGCCCTTCCCCCCGTCGAAGGCTAAGGTCTCAGGACCTGTAGCCTCCGGGAGCAAGTCTGGTTCCTCCGGCAAAGGCGTGAGTAAGAGGGCTGCAAAACCAAGCCCTCCTGCCAGCCTGCTTTGACGCAGAGGCCTTTGCGAACCAACTTTTCAGGAAGTTCACGGAGGATTTAGATTCGAGATTCAGTAAAATCTCCGAGAAGTTGGCCAGTCATGATAATATACTGGCGGGAATGGCTCGCCACCCCAGCCGAACCCCAGTATGTTATCCCGACACAGCGGACCTCCCATTGTTCGATGTCGGTAACCCTTGGCGTTTTGCACTCCGGGCCATCCAACATGATGGCAAGCTCACGGTTGAAGGTCTTGGCACGAGACGGTTGGAGGAATTGGAGTTCTTCCCCGATCTCTTGCCCCCTTTACCCAGGCTTCGTGAGACTTACGGAGGAAGCATGGATTCGGTCAGATAAGGTTCCTAGGAGACTGTCATCGTCCCTAGGGACCAAGCTCAGTTGGCTCTCCTGCGCACTCTGGCCGGAGTGGCAGGCAGAAAATACGAAGTTGACTCCTTTCAAGGGCAACTTCACAATGTTCACCCTGGGAGACAACCTGCCCACCCCTTGCTTGAACAAAGTCGCTCTGGCTACGGCCCGAGCGTGCTTTGAAGGTAATCCGTTACCGCAGCTGAGGGAAACAGACCCCACTTCCCTGGTATTCCCAGGAAGTGATGAGTTCTGGGTGGACGCCCCGTCCACTTTCACTGTCGGGAGGCTGGACCCCTTCTGTGCTTCCTCACGCAATTTTAGTGAGCAGCTCCCCAAGCTGCCGGAATCTTTGTTGAAGGCGGAGTTTGATGCCCGGACTAAGTTAGCCCGGTCCTTGAACTCCGTCTGCCTCACGGAAGCTACTGCCGTCTCCTGCGCGGACGAGCCATTCTTTCAGGTCTTGGCTAAGTCCCTGCTGGCTGGCTTTCAGTCTGACCTGTTCGAGTTCATCATGGCCAGACTGGAATGCAGGAAGTTCATATTCGCCGATGCCACTATCCGCCACGAGCCTAACAAGCTCGTTAAAAGCTCGATCTGGGGACCTAACCTCTTCCCAGAAGAGGAGGTCACAAATGTTATGGCCGAGCTACAAGGGCCAACCAGAGTCTGCGCTCTCGCTGGGGCATTTCTGCCTATAAGCGCAAGACCCCAGAATCTGCCGCCCCAGACGAGAGGAGGCAAACGTTTCAGGAGGCATAAGAGGCCCCACCATCAGGCGGTAGTTCAAGCCGTCCCCGGTCTCGGCAGTAGCACAGCCTTCCACCTCCAACAGTATGTGCTGGTCCAACCAGCTGCGCCCTCTATGTGGCTTCACCAGCGTACAACCCCACATATGAGGGCCTTAATAGGGTCACGGCCTTAATAGGGTTGCAAGGGGAAGAGGCAGAGCCCTCATAGAGGAAAGCTCAACACCACCCCAAGGGGAAGGCCTGGACGTGGTAGAGGAATAAACCCGCTCCTCCCACTGAGAGAACTCAGGTAGGTGGTCGCCTGTATTGGTTCAGGGACCACTGGACCTTCAGCCCTTGGGCACACAGCATTGTGTCCAAAGGACTAGGATGGAGCTGGACCAAGAACCCTCCTCCTCTAACCAGATTTTACCAGCCACCCACATCAATCCTACAGGATTACGTGACAGAATTGCTCAACAAACAAGCAATAAAGAAAGTAAGGCACCTAAAGTTTCAAGGCAGGTTATTCACTGTTCCCAAAAAGACTCCGATCAGCAAAGAGTGATCCTGGATCTGTCGCGTCTAAATCTCTACATAAAATGCGACAAATTTCGCGATGCTTACGGTAGCTCAGGTACAGACTCTACTTCCGCGTGGAGCCGTCACCACCTCTATCGATCTTTCAGACGCTTATTATCACGTCCCGATTGCGCGGAACTTCTCTCAGTTCCTCGGTTTCAGACTCGGGAATCAAGCCTACTCCTTCAGGGTCATGCCCTTCGGTCTAAACATTGCGCCCAGGGTATTCACCAAGCTGGCGGACACGGTAGTACAACAACTCCGGTCTCGAGGATATCCCTAGCAGCGCACCTGACGATTGGATAATTTGGGCACCAACAGTTCGGAGTGTCAGAAGGCTACGTCCATAGTCATCAATTTCCTGGAGTCGTTGGGTTTTCAACTGAACAGAGAGAAGTCCCGCCTGACTCGGAGTCCCGGTTTCAGTGGCTGGGTCTCCAGTGGGATCTGTCCTCTCACACGTTATCTCTCCCGCCTCCCAAGAGGAAAGAGATAGCATCTCTCACCAGGAAATTTCTCAAAATCAATCGGCATCCCGCCGATCCCAAGAAAGAGTCCTTGGGTCTCTTCAATTTGCCTCAGTGACAGACCTGCTCTTAAAAGCGAAACTAAAAGACATAAACAGAGTGTGGCGGAGTCGAGCCAATGTCAAGCTCAGAGACAAGGTCTCCTCTATTCCTCGAATCTTAAAGACAAGACTGCGGCCTTGGACCACAGTCAGAGGCCTGTCCAAAACAGTTCTGCTTCAATTTCCCCCTCCGCACTAGTTGTTCACACAGACGCTTCCCTAAGCGGCTGGGGATATTCACCAAAACAGAAAGTACAAGGAACGTGGTCCACAATGTTTCAGCAGTTCCATATAAATACCCTGGAAGCTATGGCGGTCTTTCTAACTCTGAAGAAAAATCCGCCCCCAACCGGATTCATATCAGGCTGGTGTTGGACAGCGCAGTGGTAGTTCATTGCATCAACAGGGGGCTCCAAATCAGGTCGAGTAAACCAAGTAATGGTTGCTATCTTCTCCCTGGCGAACAAGCACGGCTGGCACCTGTCAGCCACCCACCTAGTGGGGGTACGGAACGTGGTGGCGGATTCCCTGTCCAGGGCTACTCCGTTGGAGACGGAGTGGTCCCTGGACGTGGAATCTTTCAAATGGATTTGCCGCCAAGTTCCGGGCCTCCAAGTGGATCTGTTTGCGACGGAGAGCGACTTCAAGCTCCTCTGCTACGTGGCCCCGAACCTGGACCCTCAGGCGTACGCCACAGACGCAATGACAGTAGATTGGAACAATTGGGAGAAAATTTATCTGTTCCCTCCAATAAATTTACTGCTGAAAGTATTACACAAACTCAGGACATTCAAAGGTCAACCAGCCCTAGTAGCCCCCTATTGGCCGAAGAGCAATTGGTTCCCTCTTCTTCAGGAACTGGGATTGCGGAGTCTTCGGATTCCCAAGCCCATACTGACCCAGACAGTACAAACCAAGACTGTGTCAGCTTCCTCAAGAATTCAGAATGCCCTAGTTTTATGGACTTTATAAAATTCGCAGCCCAAAAGGAGCAAACATTGACCCTGTCAACACTCTGTTTTTAGAATCAGATAAAAGAGATTCTACTTTTAGACAGTATGACTCAGCAGTCAAAAAAAAAAGCCTCCTTCCTGAAAGCATCTGAAGCCAAAATCATGACGACTAATTTAGGAGTTTCTTTCTTTAGATCACTGTTTGAAAAAGGCCTTGCTCCGGCCACTATTACCACAGTCAAGTCAGCCCTGAAGAAAGTATTTCTTTACGGCTTTAAAATCGACCTTACAGATTCCTATTTTTCATCTATCCCCAGAGCATGCGCTCGTCTGAGACCAGTATCACGCCCACATTCTGTTACGTGGTTTCTCAATGACGTCCTTAAGTTAGCATCAGAGTTGGATAACTTTCATTGCTCTTATCAGGATCTGTTAAGGAAGACTTTATTTCTGATTAGCTTGGCTTCAGGTGCTAGAATCTCAGAGCTATCGGCTCTCACTAGAGGTGATAATTTTGTGAACTTCCTCCCGTCTGGAGAGGTCCTCCTTTCCCTGACCCTAGATTTTTAGCCAAGAACGAAGACCCACAGGACAGATGGTCTCCTTGGAAGGTGGTGCCCCTTCCTCAAGACCAGTCTTTATGTCCAGTTTATACACTTAAATCTTACCTTTTAAGAACTCCACAGAGTAAGTCGGGTCCTCTTTTTATCAGGGAGAAAGGTGGTACTCTTTCACTGAATGCTATAAGACAAAAAATTCTGTATTTTATTAAACAGGCCAACCCAGATTCAGTTCCTAAGGTTCATGATATTCGAGCAGTTGCTACTTCCATTAATTACTTTCATAATATGGACTTCTCAGAACTATCCAAATTTACGGGTTGGAAATCACCTCTAGTGTTTAAACGCCACTATTTAAAAATCGCTCAAGCCCTGAAATTTTCTACCATAGCTGTGGGAAGTGTCATCTCCCCACCTTAACTAATCATATCCTTATCCTATCCTTTCCCCCACCCGCCTGCCTCATTTACTTCTCTGCTTATCCTCCTGGTTGATTATTCCTCACTGCCTGGCTCCTCATATTGATGTATCTTGTCTCTGTTGAGTGGAAAATGTAATCTGACATGTTATGATTGTTTTTTCTTGTGGGGTACTGGGCGGTTTTTATTTTGCTCCATGTACCCCAGATATATGTATATGTTCTGTATATGTTATTTTTCATTGATCTTGTGTTTAGCCTAAGTTTACGTGTATAGTTTTAAGGTTGTATTGCATTTATCTTATGCACATTTCATGTTTCAATTTGCTTTAGTAATTTTAAGATTTTTGGGGCCTCTTCCCCCGTCATGTCGGGGACTTCCCCACGTTTCATAGTATTAAGTTTTTGATGTGCCTTACATTTTAGTATTCTTGCTACATGTAAGAGATTCCCTGATTAAAATTATTTTTTCGTAATTTTTTGCCTTTTCTTCAGATTACCCCTTTTTTTTCCTCAGTAGTTGCAGCCTTGGCATGATTCTCTATCACTATTTCACCGCTGACACGGGACTGAACTCAGAAAAGGGATTTTGACAAAGGAAAAATCTATTTCTGAGGAAGGTCCCGTGTCACCCGGTGACCCTCCCTGACTCACCTAGTACTCCCCTACTTGCACATGCCAAGTCTGGGGTTAGTGCTAGCATGGAATGAGGTAGGTGGCGCTGGTGTCGCCGTCCTGGCGGGTGTTGAGTGTAGGGGCTGTAACGGCTCACCGCTCTGTTCCGGGGGTTTTGATAAGGAGAGATCTTTCGAGTATGTTTCCGTGGTAGTGGTATTTCACTCACCCTTCCTTATACCGACGCCTTCCTAGAAGACGCTCGACTGGGGTAGTAACCCCAGCTTTCCTGAAAGCTCTTTTCTCTGGTATATCTAGCATAATTATACCTAGAAATTCGTGCTGTAATGGAATTTCACCGGGTGACACGGGACCTTCTCAGAAATAGATTTTTCCTTTGTCAAAATCCCTTTTACCTTCATTTTGCAACAAATTGGAAGTCTCTAGCAAAATATTTCGATTTACGGTGAATTTTTGAAAAATCTTTTTCCTTACGCTCATGCTGTGGTAACTCTGCCGAACACCTCAAAAATTCTTTTGTCACTTTGTCGAATGTTTGCACCGCTTTATATTAGTCGTTACATAAAGTTTTATATGTGAAAATGTGCGCAATTTCATGTAGAATACAACAGAAAATAACTCATGGTTGTAGCTTTTATCAGTTTTGAAATATTTTCAACCTTCGGTCAACTTTGACTCGACCGAAATGGTTGAAAAATGCAATTGTAAGCTAAAACTCTTACATTCTAGTAATATTCAATCATTTACCTTCATTTTGCAACAAATTGGAAGTCTCTATCACAATATTTCAATTTATGGTGAATTTTTGAAAAAAACTTTTTCATTACGTCCGCGCGGTAACTCTGCTGAAAATCTCAGAAATTCTTTCGTCACTTTGTCGTAATGTTTGCACCGTTTTTCTAATAGCCGTCACATAAAGTTTTATACATGAAAATGTGCGCAATTTCATGTAGAATACAATAATAATAACTCATGGTTGTAGCTTTTATCAGTTTTGAAATATTTTCATATAAATTACGATAAATAGAAAAAAATTCGACCTTCGAAAACTGCAATTGTAAGCTAAAACACAGTCTAGTCAATCAATTACCTTCATTTTGCAACAAACGGGAAGTCACTAGCACAATATTTCGATTTATGGTGAACTTTTGAAAAAAAAAATTATTTCTGAGCTCAGCCCCGTGTCACCCGGTGAAATTCCATACTAACACGAATTTCTAGGTATAAATATTGCTAAATATACCAGAGAAAAAGCTTTCAGGAATGCTGGAGTTACTACCCCAGATCGAGCGTCTTCTATATTGAAGACGCCGGTATAACCAAGGGTGAGTGAAAGAATCACAACCACAGAGCCACACTCGATAGACATCCCCATGTCAAAACCCCAGGGAAGAGCGGGAGCCGTACCAGCTCCCACACTCACCCGCCCGCCAAGCGGCGACTCCAGCGCCATCTGAACTCATTCCATTTCTAGCACGTGATCTTCACGCTTTGTTTTGCCTTGTGCTTGTTTCTTTGGCCATATTTGCCTTGTTTCGCAGCATGTCGTCGAGCAGCTTTACTGTCACCAAGTTAAGTACCATCTTATTGTGGGGTTTTTATGATAAGTTTGGCTGTTTCGGCCCGTATTTTCATATTATACGTGGTTGTTGTTATGACGCCGTGGCGTCCCCCAGTCAGCCATGTCGACCGCGAGATTCGCCCATCCAGCTTGTTCTGTTTGGGGCTTCTCCTCGTCGTTTACATTACTTATCGTTATCCCCCTAGGATTCATCCTAGTGGCGTTTCCTGGGCGGGTTGTTTCGGTGTTTCTCTATGTTAATTTGTCGAACCTCATATTGGGGTTCCTTCATTAGGGTTCCCGTCATTTTCCCGCTTAGGTTTCTCCACAGGGTGTTTTCCCATTGACAGTTTTAGCTATGTTTATTATTATATTGTGATGTGCTGGTGCTTTTAATCAGTTCGGGGGAGCGTCAGGTTCAGTTTTATTGTTTACTCCCTGTCGCTCCTCTTGGTTAGGCTATGCGCCTTGTACAAGCACATATTTATATACAGTATATATATATTTTTATTCTTAGTGATGGTGATTTATTTTTATCTGGTTACTTTAGTGTGTGGGGTCCCCTAGCCTGCCTATGTTACGTTAGGCTTGTATTTTGCTTCCTTTGGCCTCCCGCTCTCCCCTTCACCCTGAGTTAGGTTAGGTGAGGATAGGATCAGCAGGTAGAGAGTATTTCTGTTGTTGTTCCTTCCACTGGCCGTGGTTTGGGTGGTAGAGTGAGACCCCATTGTCCTCCCCCTTCTTTACGGAGGGGTAGAGGCCCCCCCCTTTTTATGGGTGTGTCTCCTCTGTGATGTTATAGCATCCCCACCCCTTACGTTCGGCTTTGGTTGGTTTTCAGCACGGGAATTCTCTCCCCATTGTTTCCTCTTTCCTCCCTTCCCTTTTTCCCTCCTGTTAGCCTAGGCTATGCCTAGGTGCGGGTGTTGGCCTAGGCTACGCCTTGGTACGGGGCAAGCGCGTT
This sequence comes from Macrobrachium rosenbergii, assembly GCF_040412425.1. Classification (NCBI taxonomy): domain Eukaryota; kingdom Metazoa; phylum Arthropoda; class Malacostraca; order Decapoda; family Palaemonidae; genus Macrobrachium; species Macrobrachium rosenbergii. The sequence goes on from NC_089793.1 coordinate 44,178,575, forward strand.
GAGGCCTTAGGTTGCTTTCCCTTCTGTCCCCTTATTCGGAGTAGGCTATGATCTTCCACTGCCGGTATTAATTTACTTGGCGTGGTGCGTGTCTGCAGTCGAGCGGGTGAAGTATTCTTCCCAAGTCTCCTGTTTTCACTTGCTCTGGCCTACTCCCTTCCCTGCCCCCCTTTTCCCCCCCCACCTACCCTAGGTCAAGCTCTTGGTCATCTTCTCGTGCGGGTGACGTCAGCTGGCGTTTACTCCGAGTTGTGGGGCTTCCCCTGGTGGAGGGATTCACTCCCTCCCAGGGCCAGTCCCCAATGGCTTTTTGCTTGACTCAGTGTTTCGTTATCCCGCTCTCCTAGGATCGAGCAGGTTTCGAACATTCCTTGGGTTATCTGTTCTCGCCTCCTTTCCGCGTTCGCTTGGCGTTCGAGATACTTTAGTTGGGTTGACTGGCGCTTACTCCGGCCCTCGTGGTCTTGTGATGTTTGTTAGCCTCACCCTTCTACTGTTCTCTAGCGGTGGAGGTCTGGGATCTCCGGAGGGGGTGGTTCCGGACTCCGGAGTGTGGAAAATTTTTATTTTGTTAACCAGTTACACTACCATCCTCTGTATTTTGAATAGGTATATATAATTATTTTGTTCCCGGCAGTTCACTCCGCCGTTGGACATATATTATCAGAGTCCAGTGTTCCTACCCTTGGGTCCTGCTGTTTTATTCCCAGCATCCCTTGTGGTAAGGCCCCGTTGACTCAGCTCTATCGTTCCGCCGGAGTATTCCGGTGGTCGGAGAGCTTCTTGCTTACCACTATTCTTAAGTTACTTGTTTGGGTAGGCCCGTCTCTGACGGGGGTTTTTCTTTCCGCCGGAGTACTCCGGTAGCATGGTTTGAAAATACCTGTGCCTGCTTAGTTTAAGTTTCTTAGAGTGGTAGGTTCATGTACTTTTTCACTTACAGACTGTTCGTTGTGAGGAGCCAGGATGCGCCGCCACCCTACATCAACCTTATGGGCATGTGGTGTGCCGGACCCACGCTGGCTGTGCGGTCCGGCTTGATGACCTCATCGTCTGGCATCCTGACGGTTGTGAGGTTTGCTTCGCTCTGTGCGGAAGCGTCCAGGACGAGTCGGTAAGCTATTGGCTTTCGTTCTTCACGATTGTTTCAGTCCGGTATGTGGTTATATTGTATGTCATGGCTTTTTTATGTTTCAATATTAGCCCTGACTCCCTGCTCTCTTCCAGGCTGACGAGTCCTCCAAGAAGGAGGCCCTTGAGTCTCTCCGCGCCTGGGTGGCTAGGTTTGGAAGGAACGTGCCGTCGGGGAAGCCTTACGTCCTCGACGGGAGGTTGAGGGACTTACTTTACCCCGGTGCCCGGCTCACTGCGGCCGTACCTGCGGATCTGGCCACGCCCATCATCGACCAGATCCGGGCCGCGACCCAGCCAGCTCAAGAGGACCCCCTGTACACGGAGGTTTCGGAGGACGTCGCCGCCTTGGACTTAGACCTGGAGCCGATGAACACGGAGCCGGACCAAGGGGTAGGTACAGAGGTAAGTGAGGCAGCGGGGGCGGGCGCCCTTTTCGATTCCCCATCATCCTCTGTGTCCTCTTTTACAGGTTTTGGGAAGTCTTCTCTCTTGAGGGACAGGGCTCCATCTGCTGTCCCCAAGTTGAAATTGAAGACGTCATGGAAGGCGAAGGGCTATAAGTCCTCGTCTTCTCGTAAGGCATCTCCCTTCCCCCGTCAAAGTCCAAGGTTGTGGAACCTGTGGCCTCCGGGAGCAAACCGAGCACCTCGGGCAAAGGAGTGAGTAAGAGGGCGCCCAAACCCAGCCCTCCTCGCCAGCCTACCTTTGACCCTGAGGCGTTTGCAGGGATGTTGCTTGAACGCATCTCTTCGGAGGTGGAGGCGAAGCTTTCCCAGATTACGGAAAGACTTCATAATCAGGAGACTCTGCTGGCGGATATGGCTCGCTCCGCAGTACGAGATCCCTGATACTGCTGACCTCCCTCCTTTCGATGTAGGGAACCCGTGGCGTTTTGCTCTTCATGCTATTCGTCACGAAGACACTCTGACCATCGAGGGTCTGGGCACGAGACGTCTGGAGGAATTGGAGTTCTTCCCTCTTGATCTCTTGCCCCCCTACCCAGGCTTCGTTAGGCTGACGGAGGAAGCCTGGATACGCTCAGACAAGGTCCCTAAGGAGACGGTGATCTTCCCTAGGGACCATGCCCAATCTGCTCTGTTGCGCACTCTTACGGAGTGGCAGGCAGAAAACACGAAATTGACTCCCTTCAAGGGCAACTACACCATGTTTTCTCTGGGTGATAAGTTGCCCACTCCCTGCCTGAAAAAAGTTGCTTTGGCAACGGCTCAGGCTTGCTTCGATGGCAAACCCTTGCCTCAGCTGAGGGAGACGGACTCCACATCCCTGGTATTCCCGGGAGGTGAGGAGTTCTGGAAGGACGCCCCGTCCACATTTACGGTGGGTAAATTGGACGCTTTCTGCGCGTCCTCTCAATTCAGCGAACAGCTTCCTAAACTCCCGGAAGCTCTCCTGAAGGCGGAGTTTGAGGCACGGTGTAGGCTAAGCCGGTCCTTAAACTCCTTGTGCTTGACAGAAGCGGTCGCCGTCTCCTGTGCAGAGGAGCCCCTGTTTCAGGTTCTGGCTAAATCCCTGTTGGCAGGGTTTCAGTCAGACCTGTATGACTTCATGGTGGCAAAGTTGGAGTGCCGCAAATTCATCTTCGGATGCCACCATTCGTCCATGAGCCTAACAAGCTCATGAAGAGTTCCATCTGGGGGTTAATCTCTTCCCAGAGGACGAAGTCTCCCGCGTCCTGAGCGAGGCTACCAGGGCCAACCAAAATCTACGCTCCCGTTGGGGTATCTCCGCCTTCAAACGGAAGACCCCGACCTGGCAGCTCCCAGAGTAAGTCTGGGAAACGTTTCAGGAGGCACAGGAGGCCTCAACACCAAACAGTGGTTCAGGCTGTCCCAGTCTCGGCGGTGGGCCAACCCTCCACCTCCAAGGCTCAACCCCAACAGTACGTGCTGGTTCAACCAGCCCAATCCCTTGCTGCACCATCGTACATCTCCTCTCTGGCGTACAATCCCACCTATGAGGGCCGTGGGGTCTTTCACAGCCTTAATAGAAGCGCAAGGGGGGGCAGAGGTTGAGCCCCATACAGAGGCAAAGCTGGATCGGCCTCCCGGGGAAAATCAGGCCGTGGTAGAGGAAACAAACCCACTTCCTCCCACTGAGACCAATCAGGTAGGTGGTCGCCTTTACTGGTTCAGAGACTGGTGGTCCTTCAGTCCTTGGGCACACAGCATTGTGTCCAAGGGTCTGGGTTGGAGCTGGATCAAGGATCCCCCTCCCCTGACCAGATTTTACCAACCCCCCTCCAAAGCCCTACAGGATTTTGTGATGGAGCTTCTCAACAAGAGAGCAATAAAGGAAGTAAGGCACCTCAAATTTCAAGGCAGGTTGTTCACTGTTCCAAAGAAAGATTCCGATCAGCAAAGAGTGATTCTAGATCTGTCGCGTCTAAATCGCTACATAAGATGCGACAAGTTTTGCATGCTTACGGTGGCTCAAGTACGGACTCTACTGCCGCGTGGAGCCGTCACCACCTCTATCGATCTTTCAGACGCTTACTATCACGTCCCGGTTGCGCGGAGCTTCTCTCCCTTCCTGGGTTTCAGACTGGGAAACAAGCCTACTCCTTCAGGGTCATGCCTTTCGGACTCAATATAGCCCCCAGGATTTTTACGAAACTGGCGGAAACAGTCGTTCAGCAACTACGGTCCCGGGGGATGTCCCTGGCGGCTTACCTGGACGATTGGATAATCTGGGCTCCAACAGTACAGGAGTGCCGGAAGGCTACAGCCATAGTGATCAAGTTCCTGGAGTCGTCAGGCTTTCGGTTGAACAGGGAGAAGTCCTGCCTGACTCGGGAGTCCCGGTTTCAGTGGCTGGGTCTCCAGTGGGACCTGTCCTCGTACAGACTATCCCTCCCACCGTCCAAGCGGAAGGAGATAGCCGCCGCTACCAGGAAATTTTTGAAGGACAAAGCAGCATCCCACCGGTCTCAAGAGAGAATTCTCGGCTCCCTTCAGTTTGCCTCAGTGACGGACCTGCTCTTAAAAGCGAAGTTAAAAGATATAAACAGAGTGTGGCGGAGACGAGCCAATGTCAGGCTCAGAGACAGAGTCTCTTCAATCCCGCGAATCTTGAAGACAAGGCTTCAACCATGGTCCACAGCCAGTGGCCTGTCGAAGTCAGTCCCACTCCAATTTCCCCCTCCGGCTTTGGTAATCCACACAGACGCTTCATTAAGCGGCTGGGGAGGGTACTCACCAAACCAAAAAGTTCAAGGGACATGGTCTACAATGTTTCAACAGTTTCATATAAACACCTTGGAAGCTATGGCAGTGTTTCTCTCTCTCAAGAAACTCCGCCCCGCCGGCCAGATTCACATCAGGCTGGTGTTGGACAGCGCCGTGGTGGTTCATTGCATCAATAGGGGCGGCTCCAAATCAGGTCGCGTAAACAGGTGATGGTAGCTATCTTCTCCCTGGCGAACAAGCACGGCTGGCATCTGTCAGCCACCCACCTAGCAGGGGTGCGGAACGTGGTGGCGGACTCCTGTCCAGGACTACTCCGTTGGAGACGGAGTGGTCTCTGGACGGGAATCGTTCAATTGGATTTGCCGCCGGGTTCCGGGACTCCAAGTGGATCTGTTCGCTACGGAGAGCAATCACAAGCTTCCCTGTTATGTGGCTCCCAACCTGGACCCCCAGGCCTTTGCCACGGATGCGATGACCATAGACTGGAACAATTGGGAGAGGATCTACTTGTTTCCCTCAATAAACATGTTGAAAGTACTGCACAAACTCAGGTCATTCAAGGGCCAACTAGCTCTGGTAGCTCCCTATTGGCCGAAGAGCAACTGGTTCCCTCTGCTCCAAGAGCTCAAGTTGCAGTGTCATCAGATACCCAAACCCAGACTGATCCAAGTAGTACAAACCAAGACTGTCAGTTTCCTTAAGAATTCAGAATGCCCTGGTTTTATGGACTTTATAAAGTTTGCTGCAAAAAGGGAGCAAACATTGACCCGTCAACACTCTGTTTCTAGAATCTGATAAGAGAGATTCTACTCTCAGACAGTATGATTCAGCAGTCAAAAAATTAGCATCCTTTTTGAAGGCATCTGAAGCTCAAACTATGACTACTAACCTAGCGGTTACTTTCTTTACATCATTGTTTGAAAAAGGCCTTGCCCCGGCCACTATTACTACAGCTAAATCAGCCTTAAAGAAGGTATTTTTGTATGGTTTCAAAATCGACCTTACAGATTCATACTTCTCTTCCATCCCTACAGCATGCGCCCGTTTGAGGCCGGTAACACGCCCACATTCTGAAATTAGCCGCTGATACTGATAACTCACAATGCTCTTATCTGGATCTGTTAAGGAAAACCTTGTTTCTGATTAGCTTGGCTTCAGGTGCCAGAATTTCAGAGCTATCGGCTCTCGCTAGAGGTGATGATCATGTTGATTTCCTCCCGTCAGGAGAAGTCCTCCTTTCCCCTGATCATAGGTTCCTAGCTAAAAATGAAGACCCTCAGGACAGGTGGTCCCCTTGGAAGGTGGTGCCTCTTCCTCAGGACCAATCCTTATGTCCAGTATATACCTTAAAAATCCTATCTACAAAAAGAACTCCACAGTGTAAGTCGGGTCCTCTTTTATCAGGGAAAAGGTGGAACTCTTTTCGTTGAACGCTATAAGACAGCAAATTCTGTATTTTATTAAACAAGCCAACCTCGATTCAGTCCCAAAGGTTCATGATATCCGTGCGGTAGCTACCTCTTCTAATTATTTTCATAATATGGATTTTGCTGAACTTACCAAGTATACGGGATGGAAATCACCTCTAGTGTTTAAACGCCACTATTTAAAATCACTCGAAGCCCTGAAATTTTCTACAGTGGCTGTGGGGAGTGTCATTCCCCCACCTTAATTATCCTTAATCCTTTTCCTTCCTGCCTGCCCGCCTGCCTCATTTATTTCTCTGCCTGCCTTTCTGGATCAATCATGCCTCACTGCCTTGCTCCTCATAATCGATGCTAGAATTACCCTGGTTATTGTTTGTCTTGGTGATTGGATTTTGATATGTTGTGAATTTAGATTAAGATAGAAGTACTGGAGCGGTTTTTATTTTGCTTCATGTACCTCAATTTCTGATTTTATATATATCTCATTGTTCTTAGATTTAAGTTTGTATTTACCTGTTTATACCATTATATTGTGGGTGTCTTTCATTCCACCCCTAATTGTATTGTATTTTTGTCATTGTGTATTGCTCTTAGCCTTAAGTTTACATATTCTTCATTGTGTCTTTATATTGTTGGGTGTGTGTTGTTCCACCCGTACTTACCTGTTATTAAATCTATTTTTCCTTGATGAGATATCATAATTAAATCTATTTTTTCATAGCGTGTGTTTTTGTTCTAATCACCTTTTGTTTTCTTTTGTAGCTTTGCAGTCTTGGCATGATTCTCTGTCACTATTTCACCGGGTGACACGGGCCGAGCTCAGAAAAGGGATTTTGACAAAGGAAAAATCTATTTCTGAGGGAGGCCCTGTCACCCGGTGACCCTCCCAGGAGCAGGTTTACCCCTACTTGCACATGCCAAGCCTGGGGTGGTGCTAGTCTGGAATGAGTTCAGATGGCGCTGGAGTCGCCATTGGCGGGCGGGTGAGTGTGGGAGCTGGTACGGCTCCCGCTCTTCCCGGGGTTTTGACATGGGGATGTCTATCAAGTGTGGCTCTGTGGTTGTGATTCTTTCGCTCACCCTTGGTTATACCGACGTCTTCAATATAGAAGACGCCGATCTGGGGTAGTAACTCCAGCATTCCTGAAAGCTTTTTTTTCTGGTATATTTAGCAATATTTATACCTAGAAATTCGTGTTAGTATGGAATTTCACCGGGTGACACGGGGCCTCCCTCAGAAATAGATTTTTCCTTTGTCAAAATCCCTTTTTACGTCCGCGCGTTGAGAATTCATGCATCATTTTGTGATATTTTCTCTGTGCTGCTTTGATCGTTTTACAATTTGTTATATACCAAAATCATCGCAATTTAGTGTACAATACAAAGAAAAAAAATAACTCATTAGGTTTAACCATTTTGCTCACAGCACGATTTGTATACAATTATATATGAAATTTTTTTTTCGCGCTGTCATATATTTCAATATTTATAGATGATAATGATTTTTTTTTCATTTCTGATGGTTGCATACTAAACTTCAGGCAATGACAAAAACCGGAGCCAAAAATGAACTCTTAATCTTAAAAACTAAGCGTGCTGTGATTTTTTGAAAAAAACTTTTTTTCCACTTCGGCACTAGCTCCTGAACGCTGCTGGCATACGGCAGACACTTTTGTAAATAGAGGCTCGGCGTTTAAGGGTTAATAACTTGGGAGCATGATTAGGGTCATATTTAATGTTTAAACTTTGGAAATAAGCATTTATTAGCATTTTTAGAGACCATGCCAAACTTACGTGAAAATTCACCCTGGCGCGAGGGGTTCTAGAACCTAAACTCGTGTAAGTTCAAGTATGACTGTATATATATATATATATATATATATATATATATATATATATATATATATATATATATATATATATATATATATATATATATATATATATATATATAATATTATATATAGATATATATATATATTATATATACTGTATATATAAATCACAAATGTTCCATTTACAATTAGAATTTTTGTTCCATAAATGGAAGCTTTTTATTTTTACCTATCCTTAAAGACTAATAAGTAAACTTGGCAAAATGATCACTTTCAAATACAGCATTACCTTAATTATCTGCATGTGGACTACCTACATGAAAACAGCCCACCAGAATGTATACATGGATATATACAATAAGAAAGAGCCCTCTATCTAATTTGCAACACCGCCAGCAGAAAGACATGATAGTAATGCTCTTAACAGCTCATACATCACACTAATAGAGGGGTATTATGGGGTGGACAGACTGGGGTAACTGCTGACAGGTTGGGTGGTTGGGAGGAAAGTCTTCTGCTTGGGAGCTTTCATGACTGTTACTGGTGCAAAACAACATCATATACAATGTCATTTTGTTTACTGCCTGTGAGTGGCTGATAGAGATGTGTAATGACTACATCATATTAGTTCCATGACTAGGAGAGCACTCTTCTGCTTAAAAGCATTCAAACTGTTATTGGCTCCTGAACAACAATGTCACATGAGTCATTTTGCTTAGAGCCTTTAAGTAGACTATAGAGATGCTTCACAAATCTGTCAGAGAAGTTCTATTCTTTCATACAGTTCAGCTGCAAGTATTATAAAGTTTTTACCTCTGTAATTCTCACACTTTCCTGAACTGCCTTTGCCTTTGTAAAATGGTAGAGCAATTTTTATACATTTTGTAAACACATCATACAGCACAGCTTGCTTTTTATGTAGCGAATCTTACCAGACAACGTACAGTACTGTACTGTAATGTAAACAGTACTCTACTGTATCTTTTATTTTCCAAGCATTTTGATTTTCATACGGTGCATTTCAATTTGTGTACAGTACTGCACCATGTATTCTGTGTTTTTATAAGTATATATACAGTAGTGTGTAGTGACAAAATAGGGGAAGAACGTTACGACATTGCCATTTTACATTGGCACAGTTTCCCATTTTTACAATATCTACAAACTTCCACTAGTCATCAGCTGCTCTCTAATGCAAATTCCCAACATTCCAGGAGATGCTTTCCATCTTTGTTGGCCAACATGCCATCTGATACCCTTGCAAGCAAAAATGATTGCCTACATGCAAATTAGAGGAGTTGAGAGGAATGAATCCAAAAAAGGGTTTTTATCTATACAGACAACAATCCAAAATTTTGCTGTTTGAAGAACCAAATCTCTTTTTACTTATAATGCATAACTAACAAGAAAAAGCTACACAAAAGCAGCTCTTTCAGATAATTTCACCCGACTGGTACTTCGCTGTGCTTATAATTCCACCATATCTATATCTTTAAGTTGCCTGTGTGTAATGGGAGGTACTTCTCTCATGACAACTCTAAACAGATTTATTTGTAATAAAAGAATTCTTTTTCTATTATTACTTCTCTTTGATGTATGTCATTACACTTGCAACTACAATTAGTGTCAATGTGGACAAAATTGAGATAAGGTGGGTTATAAATACAGCTAGCTAACCAACTTTGTATAAGATACCACTAGTCTTAGTAATACTTTATGCATGGTCATAAAGTACAGATTTTTTCCCTAATACATATTGATTACTTACACAGTACACTGGGTAGGAATTTATAGATGGATCTGAAGAACATAAACCTTGAGTGGGGAAAACCTGACATGAAAAAATCGATGGTGGTGAGTTAAGTGTCAAGGAGTCCTCCAGGTACCTGTCTTTATAATGTATATCAGTTTTCCTGAAGGCCCAATCAGTTCCTGAATCCTGCTGGTTAAATTTTAATGCTAGGAGGAACACCTGAGTACTGTATCCTTGTATTATATGCTTGATTCAGTGGCTTGTTCAGATCCATTATTAAACTTCTTAGCTGAGGAAAGGTTGCCAATTAGGCAACTCTACATCAATCAAAGGAACTTCTCTTCAAATGATATTAATTTAAGTTCCTAAACACCAAGGTGGTCACTTCTGAAAGTCTTCCATATCTGTATCTGTATCAATCCGCAATTCTGATCCTATTACTAAAAAAAATATCAATATACAGTGCAGTACCTAATCCAATGATTAGAAAGATGAAGACTATGATATAATGAAGTACTTAAACAATCACTTTCCAAGTGAAAACAAGATGGCATGTGGGCCAGGTAAGACAGACAGCTCCCTCTCAAGGTGGGGGAGACTTAAATTTAGAGCATCTCAAAATTCTTTTATCAAAGTAGAAACTCAGCTCTCTTCTGATTCTGGCCTTCTAGGTATTAGTCATTAATGAAATATGATGTTTGGCTCTTGTATGAATGCAAGGTGTATGCATTTTTCTTGGAGCTGTCCATGATTAAAACTACTATTCAACCAACTTCAAATATGAGAGGAATCATCAGAAAAAATGTAACAATTTCCAAGTGCTTTCAAAGGAAGGCCACCACTTCAATGGAAAAATCTTAAATTATTTATACGTGAAAAGATTGGATAGGTCAAGGAATACATACCAGTGATACACTTATTTTTTCTTACACATCTGTGTGCTTACAACTGAATCTGAGACAATAATTATCTGTTCTTGATAAAATCACTACTAAAGAAAAACACACAGAATTATTGACATCAAACTCAATTATTAACCCTTGCTTCTTATCAGAACTACAAGTTTCTATTTTCATCTATATGCATTTCCTCTAATACTAAGTCTGTTATACTATGAACACTGAAGTGAAGAAAATGACATTTTTTTTAATGAAATAAAGTTTTATAAATACTTACCAAGTAATTACATAGCTATAGTTTCAACTGTTGCAGCAGGCTAAATTTCAAAATTCGCACTAGTGCTTCCATTGTTTTAGTATAGGTGACTTTAGCTGGTTCACTTAAGGTATATTCTTGGGCCTACAAGATGTTTGTTTGGCGGCCTCTGACTGGCTGGTACCGGGAGGTAGGCAGCCCGCTCACTCTCATTTTTACGTCTGTAGCTCAGAAAACTAGCACTATGTTTATATTTCTTCATTTATCTCATGTTTTGCACATGATAGGAACTAAATCATGATTTCTAGAAATCAATAAGATAAAACACAAATTAATTACTACGAGTAAAAGTGAAGAGAGAAGCATTTAATTCTTTATACCTGTTTTTACTCATTATTGCATATTGCTTCATTCATGCTATCAAGATAAATAAAACTTGAGTTTTCATAGAATAAATTCACCCCTAATACGCTGGTGCTTTCAGATTTTAGATGCGTGTGATATGTGAAGAGAAAATGAAGAATGTCTTATTATGTTGCATCCGTTCTTGACTCAGTTTGGCAGTAGTGCTGAGAGACAGTTATCTGCAAACAGTGAGAGCTTTGAGGCGCCACTGACAGTTGCCAATTAGTGGTATGAGAAGTTTGCAGTTTCGACAGTATTTACCGTATTATTGTCATTACATTTTCTGTAAATAAATGCATAGAATTCCCATTATGACTGTCGAACTTTTTCACTCCAATATCATATATGCCCGTATGTCTGGACATATCTGATAAGAAAAAATTAATAATCAGATGGATGCATCTGGATGTGTTGGCTTCCATTTAGTCTAGGTGAGAAATTTGCATAGTGTATGCTACATGATAAATAATAGGCCTACATACTACAGTTTTGGCACTGTAGTGGTTTTGGAACAAACGGTCTCAGTTCTCTGCTTTGGCCCTTGGTTTTCATTTTTTAGGGTAATTCATGGCCTTCAAATTTTATCTTTGCTATTCTGTGTTTTTCCTACTCCATCTACTGGCTATGTCGTATATTTCGCAATCTTGTACAGTTGTACCTTTTTTAAGGGAATCCAGCATTATATTCGTTTCTATTGGTTCTTCATCATTACCAGGGAGTACTATGGTACCCCGTACACTGTTCATATTGTCATGTTTTTTTAAATGTACCTTTATATTATGAATATTTTTTATAGATAAGTAATTTTCTGATTGATTTTTTGTTGTGGTTTCTAACAACCACATCTGATCTTTTATTTGTCTGAATGGCATTTCAGTAGTTGAATGTCGATTCAACAGGAAGTTTTCTAATTTCAACTCTGATATTTCTTCTCTGTTTCTAAGGTCAGGAACCTTGACCAATTTCCACTCCGAAAGAGGGAGTCGAAGTGAGTCAAGGTTGGGTCAAGATATCTGCTTTTTTTTGGTTTGCTCTGTATTGGAGCATAGGGTTCCAGTGTAATTACATAAGGAATTTTATTTAATTTTTCCTGAGAAAGGTTGTCAGATGAAGTTCCAGAGGTTGTCAACTGTGCCAAGTCACTACCATCAAAGGGCCCATGGGTACTTGAATCTTTAAAACTACTAGACATAAAGATTTAAGTATAAAAAAATAAATCAACTAGAAAACCTTAAAAAGATATCATCAGCCTTACATGGACTTAATTCTTCCACCAATGGCACAAGTGATAACCAACTCCCAAATGTCTGCTCCCTACCCTACCCAATAGGTGCAACATGATTAGAGTGGTCCAAGTGCAAGCCAAACCTGCTTGCTAGGACTGAGAGTATTACAAGAATACAATCATCCACACCCTAATCATGTTATGGGCAAACCGGATAGAATGCCGAGAGTTCTATCCCCATGACCAGACCCCCCCCCTGGAATCCGTGGTCCAACCTTGAAGAATAGTTCTGCCTTTGAGTGATCAATCTGATAACGCTCAGGTCCGAACATTATAGGGCATTTGATGGTCCCACCACAGTTCCCACTATTTAGCTTTGGATATAAACCCAATCCCAGCTATGATAGCTTTTCCTATTTAACAGGTCCAATATTTTTTAGCATAAGTGGAAAATTCCAAAAAAACTAATCCAAACAAATATATAATCATATATGAGACTCTTGGACTCACACCCGGGAACAAATTCCTGGAGTTCAAGAGCCCCCTCACCACGTCAAGGTGGTCCCATATTGAGGGGGACTTTGAAGAAAGAACAAGGTTCTGACGTCTCAGTTCGTCCGCCAGAACATTGGTTGGCTTGAAAAAATCAAGTGACTAAAAACTTGATTGATCATCCACTGTAGAAGTTCTCCAGCTGTTAGGAGGAGAAAGTGAGCGAGAGTCTCTCCTTGCTAAAGCAATAAACGTTAGGACTGTGGTCTGGGCTAAATGGATTACCACAGTACTGAGCAAACTAGTGATGAGAAGTATGAAGCCCTGTGTGGATCGCCTTCAGCTCTCTGACATAGATAAGAAGGCTTTGTTTTCCCAGGGACACGTCCCAGGAACTCCCAGATTCCCAAACGGGCTCCCCGACATAAATCAAGCTGTTGAGAAGACTAAGACTAGTCTCGATGGAAGAAGGAACTTCTCTTCCAAAAGGCTAAGCTCAGACATCCACCACTGCAGGTCTGACTTAAAACTGGGGCTTTGGGAAACAACGACAGGCCTGGCTGTGTTCCCTGTCCCACTTGGTCAGAACACGAGCACGTTCTTAAAAAGAAACAGGCGCCGCCAAGGAGGAACTGGTGCCAGTCACTTGTAGGCAGGCGCTGGATGCCTGACAGCTGGTGCCAAACAGACAGGATATGGCACTCAGACATTGCTGGGCACTTGGAAAATTGTTGAGCTTGGTGCCAAATACTGGCACTCCATAATTGGAAGCTAAGGAGACCAGAACTGAGGACTGTCCCAGAGGCTACAAGAAGTCTGTGGACTTGCTCCTGCTCCCCAAGTCACTTCAGGAGAGTGGAAAAGTTGATTAGCAACTTCAAAGTGCCTCTTCAATAGCCGATATTCAGCATAAAACAGACCATCGGCGCTTCTATTCCACACTGGAGATCATATCACTTGGACGACAATAAAGCACATCTTGATGGGAGCCTTTCCAATGGCTGTCCATCGATGCCTGTGGACAACAGGTTTGACCAAGGGGGCAAACCCCTCTGGACTCCCATGGACTTCAGTATGCTTCCTCCCTGGTGCATGGGAGTCTGACAGGGACTGGGTTTAGGAGATCCGAGGGGCTGGATAGCTACCCCTTCTCTACACAACCAGTAAGACGCCTTTCCAGTGGCTGTCTGCTGATACCTGGGACTGCCAACAGGTTCGACTGAGGGGGGAACTACCTGTGTGTGAACCCCCAAACTCCCTTGAAATCCTGTATGCCTCCTCCCTGCATGGGAGTCTGACAGTGACCTTTGTTTAGGAGCATCGGGGGATGAGTAGCCACCTCCTCCACTGCACAACACTTCACTATTACAAGGTTAACTTCTCTTAACCCATACACTAGACTGGCAATGGCATGGGAAGGAAATGAGGAAAGCAGGCATGGGAGCAAGCGAATAAAAATAAGAGGGCTAGTAGCAGGAGAGAAATGTGGGATGCAGGGAGAGCTGGCACCAGGATCTCAGTAACTGGCACAGAGCACCTGATAGAGGGTGATGATCGGGAGTTGGCACCGGGTACTGGGTGCTCCCAGGATGTACATGGTGCCAGGCTAGGTGGGCACCCGGTGAGGTAGTGGTTCGGGAGCTAAGAACTCGGATAGTTGGTGAGCACTCATGGGCGTTCGGTGCCGATTCTCGGCTGTCAAGAACGTTAATTCTTCCAAGAACCCAGCACAACCAAAATAAGGTGCACTTTCTCTCTTTTCTACATTCTGCCCTTACACTTTTCAGTTCCCTGAAAAGGAAAGTGTAATAAGATGTTTAATTAATTCTTTACTGCTAAGTGTTAGAAGTAGGCAAATCTCAAATCCTAACAATTATTATTTGAGACTTGCAGATAAGTATTTCATCGCCAAAAATATTGGTTCGGTAGTGAAAGCAATGTTTACGTTTTATTACGCTACTCGGCAAAGATGGTAGCGAATGCAACATGTATGTTATTATGCTACTCAGAAAGATGGTAGTGAACGCAAATTAAACGTTTTATTATGCTACCTGGCAAAGATGGTAGCAGATACAATGTTTACGTTTATTACGCTGCTCGGAAAGATTATTGTGTTACTCGGTAAAGGTGAGTGAATCATTAATTGCAAATTTACTACTGTGGCAAAAATAATAAAAAAATAATAAAATACTGAAGGCTACACAAAATTAGTGGTAATACTTCACCAAAATCTGGTTAGGTAACCGGCGAATAATGAAAAAAGCTGCTGCAAAGATCCGATGTTATATCAAGACCGGCAGGAAACAGAATGAGAATGTTTGCTAAGTCATTCCTGGTATTCCTGTTTGTGGGCGGGACTAGTCACCTACACTAAAACAATTGAAGTGCTAGCACGAATGTTGAAATTTAGCCTGCCGCGATAGTTGAAACTACAGTATAGCTATGTAATTACTTGGTGAGTTACTTAATATAAAATTTAAATATAATGTCCTGAACAAATGGGTATTCATTTATTGTTAGATCAAACAACAATACAATGAATTACACAACTGAAGAGGATGCCTGAGAAGTATCTACAGTATACTAAAATCAAACAATAACTAATTTAGTATTAATCAAAACTATATATTACTAGACTTTCAAAGACATATCTAAATTTTGATGAGACAAAATTACATAAATTAAATTAACACTATCCTTGTCAAAATGTATATTATGACAAAATAGGACAGACACACAAAAATGTAATTTTTTAAAAAGTAAAATAAATTTTTTCACATATACTCTCACTACATTTTGTTAGCCAAATCTATGGCAACAGCAAACTTCAAACATATCTCAGAGGATGGGTAAGATGAGTTCCTCTTTCAATCTCTCTGAGTAAATATCTGGGTCCATGAGCGCCTCTTAAGTGGTAGAAACTGGTCATTGTAAACATACATAAAACAGCTTGGAGAGGTTGGAAGAAGGTAAATTTCTTGTAAAGTAAAGGGTTTGTAACTGAAAAAATTAATTTTAAGGCAATTTCATTTCAAAACAAATCCTATTCCTTTACATTAGCCTGAATAGCTACTTATGTGAGACAGACTTGTGCCCAAAAAATTCACAAGACATATTGGTATTCGTAGAGGTGCTGGGACAGTGGACTCTGCTGAGTTAGCAACAGAAATCTTGAATCTACCAACAGGATGGGGGCTAGAATTTGATAGCACGGTCAACGGTTGTACTCCAACTAGTGTGTAGAGGTACATCAACAGTGAAAAATGTTTATCACTGTTATAAGTAGTGACAGAACACCCTGGATGTTTACACTTTAAGGTATAAGGATGTATTATGAGATGAAGTTGGTGATGAATGTCAGGACCCTGTCTTTATCAGGTCAAGACAAGGCTTGCCCTGCTGCATGCAACCATAGGACAAATTGAATATGAATTTATGTACAGTATCTGTTAGTTGTGTTCTTGCAAAAGTTACGGAATATAGAAGAGAGAGTTCTGTATAACCATGTTCAGAATTGAATACAAAGCTGCATTAACTTTAAAAGCTAATTAAGTTGCAATGGCCTTAACCTCATGACCTTTACAACTTAATCAGGATGCTTAAAAATCATGATGTGGATGAATAAGCACTTAATGATTACTTTCCTCAGCCAAGAGGAGATGGCATTCTTTGGTAATTACCACTTTATTGTATCAAATGATAAAAATAACAGAATACAGCATTCTAAACTCCAAAGCTTACTCAAGACATGTCACAGTCATGAAAGGGCAAGGGCAAGCTTTCCCTTGCTAGATAGCTGTAAAGGTAGCACAGGTAGAATAAACTAAGACACTTAGGAACAAGGAAACTGTCTGCATTTTAACTTTGAAACTCAGCCTGTGAGATAGACCAATAATTTGCCAGTACTTACAAAAATTGCTGAATAAGGCTGCTTCCAAGTCTGTGATTTGAGTTCCTTTGACAGGCAGTGAAACATTTCTTATTCTGTGCTGAGTCAATCCTTATTTGGAATATAGCATTATATCCACTTGCAGATATATCTGAAAGTCCACAGCAACAAACCATTCAATACAGTTTCAATTCACAAAGGGAACTGTGAGGCACCATATGAATCCTCAGGATGATGCCTTTCTTAATGTCCATGTAACCAGAAATATCCAGCCCAGTATGCTTCAATATACACACAATAATATGGATCTATAACCCTCAATAGCAGGAGACGAGAACCCTTTGGATTATATTTAAAGAATTTAATAAGCTTGTTCACACAGGTATGGGTACAAGAAACCCCTCCGGAGGAATATCAAGCTCTGTAGAGCAACCATTGCTTTCAGCCGAGGGCACTTGTAAACTCCCTTCTGGAGTTAATGATGGACTTTCTGCATACATTTGGAAACCCCTTTGCTCGAAGCTTTCGAGTCACCGTGAGATCAGTCAAAGCACGTGGAATTTTTGATGAAATCTCATTTGTCCTGGTTGTTTAAGAGCAGCCTTCCTTAGTGGAAAGAACCTTAGACTATTCACTTACAGAGAAAAAAGGTCAGGGAACCATTCCCTGCAAGGCCACCAAGGAATCATGCATGAATTCACAGATATCCTGAATTTTGCTGGAACCCTTTATCAGAGAAAGCTAGGAAAAGCACAATCATCAAGATAGACCAGTCTACAAGCACTGTATTTATCACCCATACCTGAGGGTCATGAACTGGAGAGCAGTCCACCAGCAGGCCACTGATGAATCTGGTGGCAAAAAGATCTATTTTAGGGGTGCCCCACTGCTTCCACAGGTCCTGCAAACCTGCAGATGCAGTCTGTTCTGGAGATGGAATTTGATTTCTTCTGCTTAATTGGTTTGCCACAATGTTCATCTTCTCTAACATAAACTAAGGCAACAGAAGAACATTCCTCGTGTGGAGACTGAGAACTCCTGTGAGGCACCAATGATGACTGAGTCTTTACACAGTACCCACAGCGACCACGACCCATAATGTGAAGAGTGATGCAAAAGCCTGCCCATGCAAACCAAGAGAAAAGTGTGTAGAAGGAAGAACAAAACTGTTCATACACTTGACCCTGACTAAGAACAGAAGGTGATCACCTATGCCTACTCGAATGATCATCCCATGCAGAAGGCAAATCACATGATTTGAACTGGCAGAACCAGAACACCTGGGAGATTGAGATAAAGAGCATGAGCTCCTGGTGCCAGAACAGTGAGGGTTCTTGGGGCACCTCCACAACACTACAGAAGTGTCTTCTAAGGGAGAAGCCACCAGACAAGGCTTATTCACAGCTAGTGGTCCAAGGAAGGATCCCTGTAAGGATCACAGGAAGTACAAGGCCCCCTATGAGGCCTGGGAGACCATGAAACAATTGCAATGCAAGTAAGAGTGCTTAGCTTCCATTACACCACCTGAGCCATTTGCTCTTTATTTGATTATATGCATCTTTAGTGGACTTGGTGCAAACCTGCATACATCACATACCTGGTTGGCCAGAGGAAGAAGACAATGGTCACAGACCACAACTGCTCCCATACATACCCCACTTCCCTGTATCCCCAAGTAAGAGGAGAGTCAAAGGGCATGACAAAGGTATGGTTAATGGGAAGGGCAGGCGTTGGTTCCTCCTTTGCTGCAACGGAACAAACCAAAAAGGCTAATTAATATGGGGTGGGTAATGAAGAATTGTTGATGTGGTAAATTCCATGAATTTCTCAAAAGTAGCCCTAAGACACACTACTTTAGATTCTAGCTTACCAAACCTCATATCTTGGAGCTTAGAGAGGGGAATAACAACTCTGAGATAGGAAGAGCATTGCTAAGTACAAAGGAAGAGGGGGAGGAGCTACTGTCTGACAGATCAAGAGCACCTGATAACTCTTACCCTGATCATCACCACCTACACTAGGTTTCAGAGAGTCCCTTCTCATTCTTTTCCTAATCTTATCTGCTTCTCTCCTCTCCTCTCCCTATACTTAAAACATGCATTGATGGTTTCATCTGACCAGCTAATATAGTGATCACGTTGATTGCCAAATGTGCAATCCTTTCTTCTGTACTATCTGCAAGAGTCATGACAGTCATGAGCTGAGGAATATAAACAGTTATTGAACCTTTACCTAACAAATTCTATAAGATTTGTTGTTCTCTTCCTTAAAAGACATCCTATATAAGAGACAAAAAACCAAAATAATCCAAACCAATGTCCAACAAAAATTCAATTCGGCAACAAGATTGTTAACATCCTTCTTTCCAAAATGTCCTCATACAACCAAGACACGAGGAAAACATAAAAAAAAAAAGGTTTGAAACTGTGGTTCACCCAAAGGGGATGGGTCTATAGACAGTGTAGAGTAAATGATACTATTAATCCCAAAGGGGATGGGTCTATAGTAAATGATACTAGTATTAATCTTAAGTCTTTGCACAGTGTCATCATCCTGCTGACACAGGGAGTATAGCTACAATAATAGAGGTAAGATTCATTTAAAAAAATGTGAAGGGGTAATTACTACTACCAAATGTTCAACAAAAGAGTGTAATGCAAGGATTACTGCTGGAGTTTGATATGATTTTATGAGGTTCAGGCTATCAAGCCTAACACTGGGGCACTTTTGGCCATTCAGCACATAAGACGGTGAAAAGAGGAAGTTGAAGTGGTTGGACAGCAAGATAAAGAGACCCAAAAATAAATAAAATGAGGTACATATCTGAAAGTAAAATTGGGAGAAAGTCCCAAATTTACACTACAAAGTAATAGTTAGAGAGGTTGGATAGCATTCAAGTTACTCTTGACGAGGGATATTTAAAATTTTATGGGAAAACAGAACTGCAGGTATTATTCAAACACTAGACATGTAGACAATGACCAGTTTCCATCAAGGGAGGCACGAAGGGACCCAGATGAATACGTCTTCTACGATGCCTGGCCATTACTGCTACAGCAGATTAGACTAATGTAAGTAACAGATGTGTGTTAAGGGAAATTCATGATTCCATTTCATAAACTGGTAGTAACACACAACATAAATGAAATCAACTTACCTGTAGATGAAGCAGTTCTAAAATGTCTATGGGGATGAGGCTTTTAAGGAAAGTGGGTAGGGCATTTCATAACCTATCCTGTATACAGGAAACACAAAAAACTTAGCAAGCACAAACCTCATCAGCGGCTCCAGAATTGACATTAGATTCAACTTCACGTTTTAACCTCTTAGCGTTCTTTTCTAAATCTTTATTAACTCTATTCCAGTCAACCTATGAAAAGAAAATTGGAGCTAATATTATTGATTTACTCGTGAAACATACTTGCAATAAAATTACTTCATTGATAAAAACTTTTGGTTACATACATTAAAGTCTACAGGTGGTTATTCTCATTCTATTTACTACAGAGACCAATACTATAACCCTATTAGTCCACCTATATTATTTAATAAATCTAAAACAAAGAACATCTAAATCAACTGAGCATTCACTAACACATTTCTCATGTAATGATGTAGCTGATATCATTGGTTACACGTACAGGAAATTTTCTTTACATTTATATAAAACCTGTTATTAAAAATGGTGTGTACAGTGGCATACAAATTATTAGACAGATATGCTAAAGAAAATCTTTCAAGTTCCTATAAGAGGATATTGCTTACAGGCAGTCCCCAGTTATCGGCAGGGTTCCGTTTCTGAAGGTGTGATGATAACCGAAAAGCGCCGATTTTCGGTTATCGGTGCCTCTGTTAGGTATGTATCGGCGCCACTACCCAATTATCGGCACCAATAAGCAGAAATCGGCAATTTTCGGTGCCGAAAATTGCCGATTTTCGTCGCTAAACAAGCGCCATACAACCGGATCACTGTTAACCGAGCCTGCCATTAACCGGGGACTGCCTGTACTATGTGTATTTACTGTGTATTGTAAATAGTATAGTACAATTACTCTATTATATATTGCACCACTTTATATGAAATATATCGTTCAGATCTTTCTTTTTTATATTGCATATATTAATCAGTTTGAGAAAAACCTTTTATAATATGAAAATTAGAGTTAATTATGACAAGTTAAAAATATAAATACTTAATTTAAGATTCACTTTTTAAACAGTTATCTCTCAGCTTCTACTTCTGTGCCAGCGGTAGTTTGACAGATTGAAAACAAAAAACAAGAAAACTCAGTTTTTTATGAATATCCGTAGTCTATCCATCTACTTCCCCACCACTACCAGGGAACCAATAGGTATGACCACCCGTAGCCGGTCAGTCTACATCTGTCCACTCTGAATGTGGGGAGGTAGGGAGGGCAATTTACATACAGTAATACCTCAATCTTCCACGATTCAAGTTGCGCGAATTCACAGACATGCAAACTTTTCATTGGAGCCGAAATAACTGTCATATGCGATTTTTTCACAGACACATGACATTTAGAGAGAGTGTGAGAGATAAGGGTTGTCCTTACTTAACCCTTTCATATCTGCATAGTTATCACATCACTGAGGGCACATGAGCCCCGATGTGTCTGGGAGCGCTCGACAGTGCGAAAAAATATTTCGAAAATTCAGCAAAAATAGAAATTTTATGCCAACAACGTTCATTTTGCTGTCCTTTTTTTCTAAATGTTTATATTTTATGGTGGAATAGTCAGAATAAGAGTCCCAGCCCTCTAAATACAAAAAAATGTGAGTTATTTCACGAAAAAAAAAAAAATCTTTACTTATTTTCATATTTTCGTTCGTAACCCAAAAAATATGAATGTCAGGCGAATGAATTATTTTTGATGAGAAAGCCAATACAATTCTCTAAATATCGATATATAAAAGAATGGAAAACGAATAAGTCCAGCTGGTGAAAAAATTGATAGAAAAAAGGGCAAGAAACAGAGCGCTCTGCCCGGCGTATGGTGAGAATTATCGCTAGAAAAAGATTTTTTGAAGAGCCCTACCTCGGTTATTTTTCATAGAAATTACTTTGTAAATATACGAAAATGTAGAGGAAATGTTGAAGAATAATGTGAGAGTCAAGAAAAATGGCTTTGGTAACGGCAACAGTTTCATTTTGACGTTATAAATTGATTGAAGCGAAAAAATGTTACCGTTGTCAACATTATCGTTCAGTAGCTCAAAAGCTATAACAGTTAGGAGAATGGATTATTTTTTATGAGGAAGCCAACAAAATTCTCTAAATATTGATATATAAAACAATGAAAAACGAATAAGTCCAGTTGGTGAAAAATTTATAGAAAGAGGGTAAGAAACAGAGCGATTTGCCCGGCGTATGGTGAGAATTATCGCTAGAAAAAGTTTTTTTGAAGAGCCCTATCTCGGTTATTTTTCATAGAAATTACTTTGTAAATATACGAAAATGTAGAGGAAAAGATGTAGAATAAAGTGAGAGTCAAGAAAAATGGCTTTGGTAACGGCAACAGTTTCATTTTGACGTTATAAATTGATTGAAACGAAAAAAAAATGTTACCGTAGTCAACATTATCGTTAAGAGCTCAAAAGCTATAACAGTTAGGCGAATGGATTATTTTTTATGAGAAAGCCAACAAAATTCTCTAAATATTGATATATAAAACAATGAAAAACGAATAAGTCCAGTTGGTGAAACAATTTATAGAAAAGAGGTAAGAAACAGAGTGATTTGCCCGGCTATGGTGAGAATTATCGCTAGAAAAAGTTTTTTTGAAGAGCCCTATCTCGGTTATTTTTCATAGAAATTACTTTGTAAATATACTAAAATGTAGAGGAAAAGATGTAGAATAAAGTGAGAGTCAATAAAATGGCTTTGGTACCGGCAACAGTTTCATTTTGACGTTATAATTTGATTGAAACGAAAAAATGTTACCGTTGTCAACATTATCGTTAAGTAGCTCAAAAGCTATAACAGTTAGGCGAATGAATAATTTTTTATGAGAAAGCCAATAAAATTCCCTAAATATTGACATATAAAAATGGAAAACGAATAAGTCCAGTTGGTGAAAAAATTGATAGAAAAGAGGGTGAGAAACAGAGCGCTCTGCCCGGCGTATGGTGAGAATTATCGCTAGAAAAATATTTTTTTGAAGAGCCCTATCTCGGTTATTTTTCATAGAAATTACTTTGTAAATATACGAAAAAGTAGAGGAAAAGTTGAAGAATAAAGGGAAAGTCAAGAAAATGGCTTTGGTAACGGCAACAGTTTCATTTTGACGTTATAAATTGATCGAAACGAAAAAAAGTTACCGTTGTCAACATTATTGTTCGTAGCTCAAAACTATAACAGTTAGGCGAATGAATTATTTATTATGAGAAAGCCAAGAAAATTCTCTAAATATCGACATATAAAACAATGAAAAACGAATCAGCCCAGTTGGTGAAAAATTGATAGAAAAGTGGGTAAGAAACAGAGCGCGCTTACCATGCATACGGTGAGAATTATCGCTAGACATTTTTTTGAAGAGCTCTACCTCGGATTTTTTCATAGAAATCACTTTGTAAATATACAAAATGTAGAGGAAAGGTTGAGGAATAAAGTGAGAGTCAAGAAAATGGCTTTGGTAAGAGCAACAGTTTCATTTTGACGTTATAAGCTGTTCGAAACGAAAAAAAATGTTACCGTTGTCAACATTATCGTTCGTAGCTCAAAAGCTATAACAGTTGGGTGAATGAATTATTTTTATGAGAAAGCCAACAAAATTCTCTAAATATCGATATATATGATAATGAAAATGAGATTCAGAGCCCTGCCTAAAATCCAGACGTCTCTTATGTGATGCACTAACAAATTTCCGCTAGTTTTACCGCAAAAAAAACTTTGCGAAAGCATGTTGAAACTGTTCTCGATTGACGCCGCTTTATGTAAACAGCCACACGTGTTTACCCAGCCTCGCGATTTATGGTCTCTGACAGAAGTGTGGCCTGCCAGGCCTGCGTGGGTGCGATCAGCTGATGTCATTGTGAGAATTTTACTACGCCATGGAATTGCGCATGCACAGTAGAGGAACTAAAAATTTATAGAAAATAGAGGATACCAAACAGAGTGTTTCCAATAATGTAATCCTACATTTTATAAAAAAATGTAAGATACGAGAGAAACGTGGGTAGGATCAGCTGATTTCATTGTGGGAAATTTACTATGCCAGGAATTGTGCATGCGCAGGATAGGGACTGCTTGCCTGGCGTGATCGATGCCTAAGTTACACGGTCCAAGGTATGCTTTAACCTATGAAAACCACCAACTGTACGAAAATAAAAAAATTTACCCCTACCACACGCATTTAAAAATGTCGGTAAATTTTACGTATAATTACGTCAGTCAGACAAGAAGGGGGGTAGGGGTTATTAAGTAATATGCGTCAATTGGGCAGGAAAGGGCTAAGAGAGTGAAATTACTTATCAATTATTACAGAGACAGAGACAATGACAGTAACATGAGAGAGAGAGAGAGAGAGAGAGAGAGAGAGAGAGAGAGAGAGAGAGAGAGAGAGAGAGAGTTATTCATATGTTAGATATCAAAAGATGGAAATTCATGATTTATGAAGGAAAATGCAGAGAGAGAGAGAGAGAGAGAGAGAGAGAGAGAGAGAGAGAGAGAGAGAGAGAGAGAGAGAGAAGAGCACTAGAAATCCTTTGACATACTTTGGGCAACAATTGACATATTTTACATCTTTGCCCTCGCCCCTCTCTTCAAAGGTTTCACAAAAGATCGGGAAATGATATTTGTTTGTTTAAAATATCACAATTTACTATAAAAATTTATAAATTTTGTAATTACAGTTTTATTATTATTATTATTTGAAAATTAGTACTTATTATTAGGTCAATCATTTATTTATCAACAAAACAAATAAACATATACATGTAAAAATTCTCTCATCTCAGTAAGAGATGAGAGAATTTTTATGGCTACATGTATATGTTTATTTTACATGATAAATAAATGATTTACCTAATAATAAGTACTAATTTTCAAATATTAATAATAATAATAATAATAATCAAACTGTAATTACAAAATTTATACATTTCTATAGTAAATTGTCATATTTTAAACAAACAAATCTTTTGTGGAACTTTGAAGAGAGGTGTGAGGGCAAAGCTGTCCAATATGTCAATCGTTGCCCACAATGTGTCAAAGGATTTCTACCTAATATCTCTCTCTCTCTCTTTCTTTTTCCTTCATAAATCATGAATTTCCATCTCTCTCTCTCTCTCTCTCTCTCTCTCTCACACATTTTTACAACTTATTATTTCTCTGTACATCTTTAATTTTACCTGTACCGTCTACAAACTGTAAATGCGCTAGTGTGGCAAATACATTCTAAAACACTGAGACATAACTACTAAGAGCTGTATCAGTCCAAATAAAAAACAATGTCTGTTCATGAAAAAGCATTTCAAAACAAAGAGAAAGAGATGTCGCAAAAAGTTCTTAAAAACAAGGTCGAGATTTCTAAAAATAGATCAGTTGGAAGGGGAGAGAGAAATTCTTTTCCAACTCTCTATTTTTATGTCAACCATTTATTTCTTTTTTAAGAGTAATGTATTAAGCCAACTTTTAAATGAGATTACAGTAACTTCAATTTCATTTAAAAGTTAGCTTAATAATTTGGGAGCATGATTAGGATCATATTTAGTGTTTAAACTCTAGAAATAAGCAGTTATTAGCATTTTTAGAGGCCATGCCAAACTTATGCGAAAATTCACCTTGTGTGAGAGGTTCTGGAACCTAACCTCGTGTAAGTTCGGGGTATGACTGTAATCGAGAGTATTTAAAAAATATATCTGAAATTAAGTATTTATATTTTTGAAATGAACTGTACCTCTCCATTACATAGCTGACGTCTCTTTGGAGGATGTCCCCTTCGGCAAAAGGAGGGGTGGGGTTACTGTGTCAAAACCCTGCAGAGCCAATGATGGATAACTACAGCAGAATCCACCGCTCTTTGCAGCTAAGTCCCGCCCACTGCACGCCAGTGATTGGCTAGCTCTCGAGGGTGAATGATATCACACTAGTTAACGGTCCAAATGATTACCAGTACGGATATGACTCCGTTCGGTCATGTTGAGTGTCGTGCATGAATGATGACACCACAGATTTGAGTTCCCAGAGTTTTGAAGTGTGCAATTAATATCTCCGATAAAAGATATATTAAGTTATATATCATTAGGAAGATCTTGGATCTGCGCATCTTTTTTTTTATCATGCGGAGCCTAAATACGCAAGCATCTTGCTTTTTAATTTTTAAATTGGTGTTGGCTTAAATAAGCGATCCCACATAGACCACATTAATTGAAATGAAGCATAGACTTATGCAGCCAAGTCAAATGTTAATATCATTGAGAGATTAGGCCTACATGTCAATTTCTTATATTTTGAGGCAATGAAACGGGCAGTTCACCACAGAAAACCCGTTGAGCGGGGATTTTACATGTCTCAGCCTTGCACACAACTATTAAACTGCTCTCAATAAAATATATTGAAAATATATTTACAAAAGGGATAAAAAATTATATTACTGTGATAGTGAATATAAGGCTGCTGTAGCATTTCTACGAAAATGAAGGCTATGGTAGGAAGGCATCATACGATACGTAATGAAATAAGAAAATATAAATGATAGCTGAAAAAGTTATGTATGAGATGACAAACCAGTCTGAGAGTAGCCCATGATATTTATTTGCTTTTGGGGGCATTCTTGTAGATTACCCTGTTGGACAAAAGGATACATGAGTCAGTTTCTCTCTCTCTCTCTCTCTCTCTCTCTCTCTCTCTCTCTCTCTCTCTCTCTAATATTTAGTGTAGACTGTATTCATAAAGATCCCGATTACTTTTAATTAAAACAAATGACTAAATTTCAATTAAAAAAAGAGTAGGCAGATAATTCTTTACACCAGTATTTTATGAATAGGTCTATGTTTATTCTGCAAGGTTAGGTCACCATATGAAAATTTTTCGAAGACAAAACTACAAGCACCATAAAAACAAAAACAAAAATAAGAATAACAACAATAAAATGACTGAGTATAAGATAGGCCTATAATCCAAACACCATAAGCTGCGTAAACCGACAAAAAGACAGGACATTATAGGTCTACGTCCATTTTTATGATCCTGTTATTTCGAAAGAAGATAATGTCCTTAAGAAATTTCTCACCAAATTATATCCAATACGACTTGTACAGCCTATTATACTGTAACTTTAAGTTAAACATATGCATATTCTGGTTTTGTAGAGTGCCGTCACTGCTTGTCATCCCTCCGAATGTGTAAACGATTGCAATGAAATGGATTTTATGACTGTTAAAAAGTTGTAAAATTTCTTAAAATCAATATTAAATATCAGTCTGCATAGCTCTGAGAAAGTCTTTGTGTTTAAGTTTAAATGGTGAACATGCTTGACAATATCAGACGGTAATTATCATTGTCCAGTGATTCAAGTGCACCGATTTGAATGCAGACATTCCCTGTGTCACCTCCGTATTCAGGTGAACCTCATTTACGAAACACAACAATGCAGCATCGCAGAACACTCCT
This sequence comes from Macrobrachium rosenbergii, assembly GCF_040412425.1. NCBI lineage: Eukaryota > Metazoa > Arthropoda > Malacostraca > Decapoda > Palaemonidae > Macrobrachium > Macrobrachium rosenbergii. Next base: position 44,205,729 of record NC_089793.1, read on the forward strand.
GACTTCGTTTATATTTTCTTTTTTTTTTTACCACCTTTATTGAGATGTGTATTACGATTTTATTTTAGGGGATACAATAACGTTTCCTTTTGATAATCTGCAGAACGTATTTTAGTTCAGTACAACAACCATTGCAATATTAATGAACATGAAAAGAGCCACAGATTAACCAACTTTTCAAAACTATTGCCAACCAATTAGCTTTAAGGGATGGTCATGATGTAAGCAGTGGGCGGGGCTTAACTGCAAAGAGCGTTGGACTTTGCTATAACAAGTACATATGTACAAAAAGGTATACTACTAATACTCAACACAAGAGTACCTCAAAGCTTCCCATAAAACAACCAGGTTTAAAAGGCAGTAGACCAAAAAAGGCTACCTATCGATTTAAGAAATAATATCCCCTGCACAAACCAGGAGAGTTAACACTCTGCAATAATCACATTTAATCTCTGCACCATGAAGATAAGCCAAAGCAAACACAAGATTACCTTGCCACTGAGTGACTTCAATATCTTATCAAAGAGTAAGTTTTCAAATTTAAAAGTTGTAGCCACTGCTCACACATCTAGTGGCTTACCTTCAATTAAGGATAGAAATTAGCATTGCAGTCCTTAACCAAAGACCCAATGAAGAGAACATTACATTCCTACTCTTAGGAAACTCCGGTTCCCATATTACTAAAGACAGAACCTTACATCAGGTTTTAATTCTTTTACCACAATTCCAACAATCCTTACGGATAGTACTGAACCCCCAAGGGGTTAAGTTCTTCAAGCCCTAGTGACTCCAATAGATATAATGTTGTAGGTAAGGACCTAGCCTAAAACTGTACTTAGCACAAAATAAAGCACAGATAATTGCTTTGTTTTTAGCAAAGCTAACATGAACCTTTAGCTTTAAAGACTGCTACCAAGAAGTCTCCTCATGCTTGAAAAACAGAGAAACCTAACCATGTTGTTTATAGAGGTATCAGTGCTGGAAAAAAAACCCTTAATGTGGGACCATGACTTACACCCTGACCACTGATGTTGGCAGGATCAATTATTAGATTCTCTCCCGGCACTGATAATGGCATTACTGCAAGATCCCGCCTTGAGCTCACCAGAACCATGGGCCACACCAGGCAGTCATCTGTAGCTTGTGATGAAACCTTTCATCTCTCAGTTGCTTGCATCCACCCCTGAAAGAAACTAGAAACCCAGCCTTCCCTGGTCACCTGGGGGTAATCAACACCACGAGACAACTTACAAAATTGCCCTAATACACTGGTGACTTCCTGAAACCTATCAGGAGTAGGAAAGGCATTACAGTCTAGACCTAATCAAAGAGCAGCTTGGTGTCCCAACCCAAGCCAGAGGACCTTGAACTGGTGAACCAAAAATTGACAAAAAGATGATTTCCCTTAATTTCAAACAGGCCCACAACAGGATGCCCACAGCCAACTGTCTACAGCCAGCCTTTGGATGTTGAGTCCCTTTCATTATTATTACTTACATATCAGTGACTGACTCTAAAATTTTCAAAATGAATAATTACATTTAGCAAAAGTAATAACTCAGAACGAGGTTATGTGTGTTAATTTGACCAACTTAACAGACAAGGGGGGCACAGCACTTAGACATAGTAGTGTTCACTCCTCCTTAAACATAAAATGATTAATATTGTCTCCAAGAGGCTTAGTCTATTTGAGTGCAGTACCCTCTAATTGCCCTTTATGGCATAAGAGTGTCAAACTCATTACAGTATCTTTAAATAAGGTCTAGTCTGCATTCAGCAACTCTGATAAGGGAAACCCCAAAATAAGATATTTTGTTCTCAACCTAGATCACAACCAGAAGACTAGTATCTTCTATGTAAAAGCCAGCATTCCACAACACTTGTAATTCTCTTACCATATCACAAGTCCTTGGGTTTAATTGCTTCAAGAGGCTTTTACTAAAGTCTCAAACAGCTTTGGAGGCAAAAAATCCACCAAGGTTCCCAAAAAGAGTGACAGTGTACCAGGCACCTTAATTACACCTGACCTAAAGACCTCCAGTGGTCCAGGTTGTAAGCAATGTCTAGTATAGGAGTACCTATAACATAGTAAGATAAAGACCTAAAATCTCTAATTGCTGGAACTGACAGCATTTAGAGTAACTATAAACTAAGAACTTAATGAAGTAGCCTATAGAAACACAGGCTCAGGAAATGCCCCCAACCAAACTCCAGAAGAGAAAAACCAACCACTGCCTCTGAAAACATTAGCAGTTGGACCTCTTGCCAACTTGAGGATATATCCTCAGTCCAGACCAGACAAACCTCATTCTAGCAAAAGATGGTTATGGTGTCAGAGTGAACTTCTGAATCATGTGGAAACTTGGAAAACTTTAGCAAGTGGAAGGCTTAGAAGAACTTTCTTAAGTGTGAGTTCTAGGGAAAAATACGAAAGAGGCAATAGAACCCAAAATCATTCCTCCTAAGACACCAAGGTACCACTAGGAACATCCTCTAAACTTAATAAGTATCTCTCCTCCAATCATAAAATGAGATATAAAAAGTTTGATAACCAAATAATTTTGCTGAAAATGCCTGCCAAATCAGTCAGAATACCTGTAAGTGGAAGTTAAATATTGGTAACATTCTGTTCCAAGTGACGAATGTGCCTACATTCAGATTTATTAGTTCTTACAAAGACTGACATAGTCGAAAATTCAGAGCCATGCTGTAGACATAATACTAGCCCTTTTTAGCTGGACCCTTAGCACACTGTTCCTATCCAGAACAACACAAGGAAATGCCACAATCTTCCGTGCTTCCATCCAAAGAAGGAATAAACAATAATGACAACATCTAGTTGGATAAAACAAATATATAATGATGTCTTAAGCATATAGTAATACCTCGAACTTGCGCGATTCGAGTTGCGCGAATTCACAGACACACATATTTTTCACTGGAACCTAACTAACTGTCATACATGAGTTTTTCACAGACACACGAACATTTGCGAATACTGAGAAACCCTGCAAAAGTGTTTATGTTTAATTTTTTATGTAATTTATACGTTTTCAAGCTTCTATGTGTAAATTAAATAACATTAAATAATAAAAGTAATAATTTCTCTCTCTCTCTCTCTTTTATTGAGATGAGAGAATTTTTATGGTACATGTATATGATCATTTGTTTTGTGTGATAAATTTTTTTGCCTAATAATAAGTACTAATTAAAAAAAAAAATAATAATAATAATATAATAATAATAATAATAATAATAATGTAGCAAGTGGGGGTGTACAGTTGTCAAGTCTGTTATTCAGCTGCATTTTGGTTGGTCCTGGGTTGGTGATGAAGTCGGACCCAGAGTCATCAAGACCTTCTCAGCCTAACTGCTATTGAAATTTGGGAGTGGCTGTTATCCAGGATCATAAGTTGTTCAGGTAATCTGCCTTCTGAGTCCGGTGCTGGCTCTCTTTCTCTTTCTACCACACCTCCTCTTCCTCTCTCTCTCTCATTGTCACACTCTCTCTCTCTCATTCTCTCTTTCTCTCTCTCTCTTACTCTTTCTCTCTCTCGTTGGTGTCCAGCGTCGGTTGGTTTCTTAAATTTCTCCTTATGATGGTGGGGCGAAATTCGGTTTCATTCATCGTGTTGATGTTCAGCTTTTTTTTAAAATATGAAGAGCTTCGAGAAGCCGTAGGCGTCAGCGGTCTGTTGTCTTGTTGATGATTTTTTTTTGGTGTTCTTTACGAGTTCTTCTCTTTCCAGCCTTCTTTGATATTTTTAAGCGTAATGATTAAAAATAGCCCCTTCTTGGAGGTGACAGGAGAGACACTTGGAGAGTTTGGTAGTCATCATCCCGATAAGAGAGTGGTGCCATCTTTCCACCGGGCATATAAATTTGTAGACGACACTACTCTTCAAAGATGTTTCTGGGGGTGCAGGGTTGTTTTTAAGTAATAGCAGGCTTGTTTTCATATTTTTCCAGAAGATGACAAAATTGTCCTGATAATATACTATAAAAATATGAAAACATGCCAGTTATTACTTAAAAACAAACCTGTACCCCCAGAAATGTCTTTGAAGAGAAGTAGTGTCATCTACAAATTTACATGCCCGGTGGAAAGATGCCACTACTCTTACAGTATACCGGGATGACGACTGCCAAACTCTCCAAGCCTCTCTCCTGTCACCTCCAAGAAGGGGCTATTTTTAATCACTACGCTCAAAAACATCAAAGAAGGCCCGAAAGAGAAGAACTCGTAAAGAACACCAAAATCATCAACCAGGCAATGGACCGCCAACGCCTACGTCTTCTCGAAGCTCTACTATTTTAGAAAAAAAGCTGAACATCAGCATGGTGAAGGAAACCGAATTTCTCCCTACCATCATACAAAGAAATTTAAGAAACCAACCGACACTGGACAGAGAGAGAGAGAGAGAGAGAGAGAGAGAGAGAGAGAGAGAGAGAGAGAGAGAGAGAGAGAGAGAGAGAGAGCGCACTGGACACAAAAGGCAGATTACCTGGACAACTTATAATCGCGGATAACTTCCACTCCCAAATTCCGGTAGCGATTAGGCCCAGAAGGTCTCAACGCCTCCGGGCCCGACTTCGTCACCAACCCAGGACCAACCAAAATGCAGCTGAACAACAGACTTGACGACGACAACAACAACAACAACAACAACAACAACAATAATAATAATAATAATAATAATAATAATAATAATATAACTGTAATTACTAATTTGTATTATTTTGAACAAACAAATTCTTCCACTCATCTTTTGTAAGAAGCTCTAAGGCAAAAGCTGTCAGACATGTCTATTTAACATGACAAGAAGGGGAAGTGTTGCTGATTAGGGGTCAAATGTTTCTTACTAATTCTCTCTCTCTCTCTCTCTCTCTCCATTTATAAAAAATTTCACTTTCGTAAATAAGGACAACTGGTATCTCTCTCTCTCTCTCTCTCTCTCTCTCTCTCTCATAGTTAGCACTCACACATTTTTACAACTTATTATTTCTCTGTGTCTTTGCCTGTACAGCAGATAGTTTAAATTGATCTAATTTTACCTGTACCGTCTACGAAGTGTAAGTGCGCTAGTGTAGCAAATACGTTCTAAAACATAGAGACATAATAACTAAAGGTTGTATCAGTCCAAATGAAAAACACTGTTCGTTCATGACAAAGCATTTCAGAACAAAGAGAAAGAGACGTAGAATAAATAAGTTATTAAAAAGATGTTTAGAAGACTTCTAAAAATAGATCAGTTGGAAGAGGAGAGAGACAGAAATTCTCTTCCAACTCTCTATTTTTATGTCAACCATTTATTTCATTTTATAACAGTAATGAATTAACCCTTAGTGGACGGATTGAGCTTCAGTGTGAAGTAAAACAGGTTTGGGGAGGTGGACGGATTGAGCTTCAGTGTGAAGCAGAATTACGCACCACTGTTATGGTAATAATGAGTTGAAACAAAGGTGCCAATACTTCTACATGCTATAAATTCACTAATGGCGACTTTTATACAGACGTGAGAGTTAGGCCAGTATCAGTAATGCTTGTAACTTCAAGAGGGAAGGTACTGCATCTCTCTCTCTCACATGAGTCTTTTTGTAAATTTGCTTGTAAATATATGAAGGGGTTGCTGCTGTTTTTTGTTTTTGTCTTTTACGATAGTATGTCAGTTGTAAATGTAATTTTACAAAGAAAACTGCAAAGAAATATTAGAAAAAGCATGTAAAAGTAAAAAAAAAAAAAAAAAGTTACTGAATCTTCCTTCTCATAAACTTACGTGAGTATTTTACAACAAATATGCAAAAAATTTGTTACTGCTTTTATTTCTTATCTGTTTTGATATTGTGTGAGCAGTAATAATAATTTTACAAAATCCAAAAAACTTATTTATTAGAAAAAGCATATATAAGCTGGTAAAATTTACGATTGTCTTGTAAATAAGGCCCCACAAGGGGTTGTAAATAGTAATTTTCAACTTCTCGTGGAAGGTAGGGAAAATCTTTTAGAATTTTTTTATTTATACAGTGTGAATGTACGTGTCATTCTCTTTCCATTGATGTGATTTTTTTTTTTATTTTGCCGACCTCAAAGTTTCCCCGGTCTGGGGTGCTGCACTTTGATAAATTATGTCGTCCCATAAGGGTTAAGCTAACTTTTACATAAAAAGACAGTAACTTTAATTTCATTTAAAAGTTAGCTTAATAATTTGGGAGCATGATTAGGGTCATATTTAGTGTTTAAACTTTAGAAATAAGCATTTATTAGCATTTTTAGAGACCATGCCAAACTTACGCAAAAATTTGCCTTGTGCGAGGGGTTCTGGAACCTAACCTCGCGTAAGTTCGGGTATAACTGTATATATAACGTATAAATATAAACCTACACATTATGTATATACCTACATGTGTATCAATATATATAATACCTAAAGGGGGGAAGATGGTTTGTCTGATAACACTGCTACTTGTGCTCTACTCGACATACACACCACTTGAAAGTTACTCTGATTGCTAAAAATTCAGGATTATAGGTGTAACAAACCTCCACCAATGCTGGTTAACACCCAAAATTCTAGATCTCCCGTGATACGCCCCAGACCTACCTTGAGGCATCTAAAGAACTGGATCCTTCTTCCCATGAGAGCTTAAACTAACATCGAATCTGATAAGAGACCATCTGTTGACCCATGTTCAGCTAACATGAAAGAACCCAAACTTGATTCTTGCCAGGTCAAAAACTTTCCCAAAATCCTATGACCTTAATGAGAAGACCTCTGCTTCCCTAAAAATACTCTTATAAGAACTGACAACCTCTTAGAAATGATCAATGGTGAATAAGGCAAAACTTAACTGCAAGAAAACCCTGAACAGTAAGAATATCTTTAACTCCACAAGCAAAAACCTGCGCAGGGACTAGTCCTTCCCCAATGCTACCCCATATTTGGAAAGAGACCCTTAGATTACGAAGCAGTTCTCTTTCTCCAATATATGGTGGGAAGAGACAAATATCTTATGAGAGGCTCCTTCTACATGAACTGCATTAAAGCCTTGAACATACACAAGCCACAGCTCAAATGAAAGTTCTATTTCCACAAAATCATATGTAAACATCTCCTTACAGAAAGCAATTAGCCTCTTCAAAAAAGAAATTGCAACCACTTATACACTGGTTGTACGTCAGATACCTGATTCATCTGTCAACAGAAGAACAGGCAATCGCCCTCCCACCACAGAAAAGGCAGGATAAGCCTTAGCTACCGAACATACGCCACAGAGAATGGGGAAGGACTACATTTACCCTCCCCACTCCTTTCACAAGTTGAGAATAAAAAGACTGGGAATCCCTATTTGTTTGTTTAAAATGTTAAAAAATTTACTACACAAATGCATGGAAAATTATTATTATTATTATTATTATTATTATTATTATTCTATATATTTGAAAATTAGTACTTATTAGGTAAATCATTTATTTATCATACAAAAGAAACATATAGTACATACATATTACATGTCGGAAAAATTCTCTTATCTAAATAAGAGAGAGAGAGAGAGAGAGAGAGAGAGAGAGAGAGAGAGAGAGAGAGAGAGAGAGAGAGAGAGAGAGAGAGATTGAATTATTATTTTTATTTGATGTTATTTAATATTACACTTGATATTAATATTTGAAAATTAGTATGTATCATAAATCATTATTTTATCATAAAATGTACCCTCTAAAAAACGGGTTTTGACGTAGGAAAAACTTATATTGCAATACACTCCCTGAACACCTGAATTAGCCCTGGTCACTGACCAGCCCGAACTACATCCCCATAGCTTTTACCCACTAAGTGGGTAATAAACTGTCAGCGTTACCAACGCTTACAGGAAAATCTTGTCAAATGAGTTACCTGAAGTACCGTTGGCGACACTGCTGCAAGTCCCAGCCGAGTGAGGCCGAAATCCCAATAGCTTTTTGTTCGCCATGCTGTGTGGGTGTGTCCCACATCAGGCGAACTTTTGGTCATTTAGCCCACCCCCATTCAAGATTTTGGACATCAGATCATGATTTGGACTGTTTTCAACGCATTTTCTCCTGGATGGATACTTTATTGATGGGATTTGGAACTTCTCTCCCGATTTTGACTTTGGGATCAGTACTTTGGATTCGATTGGATAAGTCAAACAAGAAGACGTCGCCGTCTGCTAGCGCCGATACTTCAACTTCGTTTACATTTTCGACGACAGAGCCTTCTACTGCTGGAGATGCTGACGCTCATCGTCCCTACACGTTCTGCGAGCGTAGGATGAGTACCCTCAAACACGATCGACATTCTGTTTGTATTTTATGTAGGAAGATGCAGTGCAGTATCAGTCAGATAGGTGACGAGTCTTGGTCAGTAGATCAGATGGAAGAATTATTCAAAACGTTAGAGGACAAGTTACTAGCTGAGTATGTCTAGTCGATTTTTCTAGCTTTATGACTAAATTAACAGAAACTAGATATAAGGATAGTAGTAATGGTGCTGTAGATACTAATCGTTCTTTTTCAGCCCCCCTGCCTGTTCCAGAACCAGCCCTAACGGGTGCCGGGGGTCATGGAGAACCGCAAACCTCAAAGGTAGGATTTGCCGGCCCCCCCGCCGCGGAGCAGGCAGTGTTGGCAGCAGATTTCCCCCCTTCCCTCTAAAAGCATAAGTTCTACGGTGGATTTAGAATTAGAAATCACTCAGAAGGGTAGGAATTCTAATTTAGGAAGTATTCAGAAAAAGTAGTTGAACATGGTCTTTTTTGGGTTCAGGTTTGGTTGGGGTCTCTCATTTAGATCAGTCGTTGGTTTTATTTCCTGCTTCGTGCTCTGTGCAACAAAGGTTTCCTGATCCATGGAGGGTCGTTCAGATTTGGTTTCTGATGTATCTGGTTCTGAATTTTTGTTTTCCTTGAATACTCCTTCTTCGAAGGTTCCTTTTCCTTTGGGGATTTTAAAATTTCTTTCGTCTTGCGATGGGGGTAATTCTGGCGATCGAGTTTTTCCAATATTCATGATCATGTCTTAAAGAATTTTCGGATTTGATAATGTCTATCAAGATTATCAGGGGCGGGGGGAACAGAACCACTGTATTTTCTTTGCAATCTATGGCTTCTTCGGCTGCTACGGAATTTTCATGTTTTTTTTCCCCCCCTTTTTCTTCTAAGCCTTCTTCCATTGCCCTTCTCAATCTTCTTTTCGGTCAGCTCTTTGGAGGGCTCTCGGGGTCTTTGTTACGCATCCTGTTTTCTTGGCTTTTAACTCAGCAGAGCAAGGCTTTCTTGCTTCAACCCTGTATATTAGAGCTTCAGCGGTCCCCTCTCTCTCTTCGGGGTTAAGGGAAGGGGTACTTTTTTTTACGGATCCGTCGTCTTTATCACCTTTTGCAAATCCGGTAGTTTCTCAGGCTTCCGGTCTAGTTGCTTCTCAGGTGTTTGCGGAGGCATCAGCAACTCCATATTTCATTCTTTACGGGTTCTTAACTGTAATGTATCCTCCGCGATTCTTGCAGATGCTACGGCAGTCGGCGATTCGCCTGCACCAGCGTTCAGTGTATCAGCACCGATAGTTTCCTAACTGTAATGTATCCTCCGCGATTCTTGCGGATGCTACGGCAGTCGGTGATTCGCCTGCGCCAGCGTTCAGTGTATCAGCACCGATAGTTTTCTAACTGTAATGTATCCTCCGCGATTCTTGCGGATGCTACGGCAGTTGGCGATTCGCCTGCGCCAACGTTCAGTGTATCAGCACCGATAGTTTCCGCTGCCTTTCCATTCTCCAGGATAATTGGTAATTACCTTCTTCTGTTACCTTCGGTTCGGTACCTCGTAACTTCCCCTTCAATACTCCTTTGAGTTCGGTCCAGTTGGGACCTTCTTCATCTGTCCAACGTCGGCGTTGGGTGCTCCGGTGGTTACTGCGAGTGTGGCTTCTTCCTTCTTCCCTCCTTCGGCTTCTTCTTCTTTCTCAATTTTCCGGCAGGTTTTCTCTGTCCCTCCGTCTAGGCATCCATGTTGGTTCGGGGTTGATTCCGGGTCTTCAGTTCCGGATTCCCATTCTCATGCGGTTTTGATACATCCGGATTTGAGTGGTTGGGGTGTTGCGGCCTCTTCGCTCTCAGGAGTGGGCGTGGTCTGCCCAGGTGTTGCGTCATCCCCGTTGGGTGGTGTGGGGTTTGCGCAACCTACTTTGGTGCCTCCCGTACGTTCGCGATTGATACGTCATTTGTCCGTCTCACGCGCCCAGGTGTAGCAAGTTCCGGGTTTTCGACTTCGGCGTTTGCCAGGGATCGGCCTGCCTCTTTCTTCCTCTGGCTTGGTCGGACCAGTCCGACAATCCTCCAGCTCGGTCGAACCAGTCCGACAAGGATTGTTCATTTGAAGAAGAGGATCCGGTACCGGATATTAGTTCTCCTTCAGCCAATGAGAATGAGTATAAGCGGATGGTAGACTTCATCCTCACTTATCCTCAATCCAAGGTTCTGGAGGAGCGTACACTACCGAAGCAACGATGTTCGAGACGCTATATGCGACAGAACCGGTAGTTGCTCAAACAAGATGATATACTCCCTCCGGTCCGGTACTGCCTGACACCTCATCACTTCGGTGTCAGTAAGGCTGGCATACCAGGTTAACATGTCGCCTGACTATACAACGTTCTTTGGCAGAAGAGGAGGGTTCTGTTGTGGGTGCCTTTTGCGCTCTGCAACAGTCTTTTAGGGAGGAGGATATCTCCTCCATGGTCTATTTCGTGTAGCTGTCGTCAGCAGTAGCGTCACAGCAAGCTATGATTAGTGTGGGTGCTCCGGGTTCAAGGGATCTCTCTCTCTCTCTCTCTCTCTCTCTCTCTCTCTCTCTCTCTCTCTCTCTCTCTCTCTCTCTCTCTCTCTCTCTCTCTCTCTCTCTCTCTCTCTCTCTCTCTCTCTCTCTCTCTCTCTCTCTCTCTCTCTCTCTCTCTCTCTCTCTCTCTCTCTCTCTCTCTCTCTCTCTCTCTCTCTCTCTCTCTCTCTCTCTCTCTCTCTCTCTCTCTCTCTCTCTCTCTCTCTCTCTCTCTCTCTCTCTCTCTCTCTCTCTCTATAATAGGTATAATCTGGACATCCAGAAGGTCTATAGTCTCCCCTCTTCCCGACGTTCATCTGTGCTCAGATGCCTCATATCAAGGTTGGGGAGCAACCTTGGAGGAACCAGGCTTTGGGCCTCTGGAGGGATCGGGAACAAGAGGAGTCATAACCTTCAGGAACCTCAGGGCTATAAAGGAAGCCCTCAGGTGTTTTCTCAGTCCTAGTGCACAACACAATAGTGGGTCTGCTTTGTGACATCGTAACTGCCGTGTCGTATCTGAGAACTCGGGGGAACAAGATCATTAGAACTTAGAGGTGTATACTTTCCGCCATTTGGTCTCATTCATCAGGTAATCAGGAATTGTGGTAGTGTCAAGACGTCTGTGACTCTAGCTCCTTGCTGGCTCTAACGCCCTCGGTTCCGGAATTCCTAATGCTCCTTACGGAAGTTCCGATGTTCCTCCTCATGCGGAAGATTTTTTAGACAACTGCATTTTCACCATTTTCATCCAAACTCTTGCGTGATGAACCTAGTTGCGGGCGACTGCCGAGCGAACAGCTGACAGTCCAGACACTAAAGCTATGTCTAGACAGTGTTTCCTTCAGCTTCAGAAGTCAACCCGTAGCTTTACCAGGTCAACTTGACATGGGGAAGTCTGTGTCGTAAGAAAGGTCATTCCATCTTTAGGCCTGCCATAACTGAAATAGCTGGTTTTCTCTTATTCCTTCGGAAAGTCAAGATTCTTCCGTTTTCGGCTATTGCTGGCTACCGCTCAGCACTTTGCAGTACATTTTTCTATTTTCCTGAAAATTTCTAGCAGTAAGATCTTCTTTGACTTGTTACGTTACCTCGGGCTCCCTTGTGAGATTTGTCGGAGTTCTAATGTTAAGATAATTGGTTAGGGTGTGTTTTATTTCTTTCTTTCGGCTTTAGCTGCAGATAAAACAATGGGCGAGCTTCGGGAAGTTTCCTAGGCCAGTTTCCTAGGCGGGAAATGATAAGTATTTCTCTTCTTCCAGAAGTCGTGGCCGAGGCTTAAACTCTGCTTCATTCGTTTAAGGTTCTTTATCTGCAAGTGTTCGGTTCCGGCATCAGCGGGGATGTCTTTATGTCCGATGCGAATATTTATCAAAGGTTAAACTCCGTCCGCTTCCGTGTACACTTCTTGTCTCACTGCAGAATCCTTCCCGTCCGCTGTCGAAGGAAGCGATTAGTTACTTTCGGAGAAATGGTTCCTGGTTCCTGGTTCATAAGCGCTCACTACACGAACACAGTTGCGGGCACACTTCACGATTCTCGTGTGGTGCAAGGTTTATGCCCTTGAACGCAATTTAATTTGATGTGACATTATATTTGGTATTTAGCATTTTTTTTTTTTTTTATTACCGCACAGTATTTGGAGTATGTCCACTTCATCTTCCTTTCTAAGGAATGGTTCAGAGTCTTCTATTCTGGAGGTAGTTGCTTGCAGTCCGTCTTTGTTTTCTTCCTTCACTTAAGAGACGTTCAATTAAGCCCACTGCGTATAGTGGCGAATTCTCCTATATAGGGTGCGTTCAATTAGTTGAGGTGGTATTCTCTTCGTGCGAAGACTCAGAAGGTTATTCACTTAGTCCACGTTTAACGGCAAAGTCTATTATCTAGGGTGCACTCATTTAGCTAAGGTGGTAGTCACGTAGTGCGGTGATTATTAGGTTAACCAGATAGAAAATTCCTTTTTAGGCTTTAGAATCTTAAGCACAGTGATCGTATAATCACATAAACTTAAGTTCAGTATATCTTAAGTATCCTAGTCTTTGATAGTTTCCCTACGAGAGTCCAAAGAGGTGCTCTCATAGGCTAGCCTAGGTTGTTTCGTCGGCACTGGGATACTTCTGCGCTGGTCAGCCTTTGCTGCAACCTGCAGCATTCCCTCCTTAATGGGTAAGCTCTGAATAGTCACTTGGGGGATGCATCGTTCTCCTTTTAACATGAAAGTTATTCTCTTAGTCCGTGTGTAGCCGCTAACCCTTCTATCGTGGGTGCGTTCATTTAGCTAAGGGGGTACTCTCTTAGTGCGGAGGTTCTTAGAGGCGACCACTTGGAAGTCGGTGTCGTTTTTCACGACTTCTACCTAAAAGACGTTCAGTTTTCTTTGAAGAAGAATTTCTCGCTTGGTCCCTTTGCGACGACCAACTCGATCTTATAATTATGTAGTAATCTTAAGGGTGGGGGGAACTTTAGGTAATGAATGTAGTCTGAGGAAATTTGGAATTTTCGATTCTCTGTTAGTCGGGGTTCATAGTGAGAATATTAAGTTTGACTTTAGTACTGTGAAGATAGGCAGATCCAGTGGACAGGTTTGGTTTCTTCAACCTCTTCTGCGCAGACATCGGCGGCAACGGACGGCGAAGAACTCGAAGATCCTGCACACTCAACTTCTCCTCCATACATGAGAGGCTACAATAGTCACATGGGAGGTTCTTCGTACCCCTCCATACATGAGAGTGCTTTGATTAGCCACATGGGAGGTTCATCGTACCCCTCCATACATGAGAGGGCTTTGATTAGCTACATGGGAGGTTCATCGTACCCCTCCATACATGAGAGTGCTTTGATTAGCCACATGGGAGGTTCATCGTTCTCCACTAATCATGGGAGGCTGTGATTAGCCACATGGTAGGTTGGTTTTTATATTTTTGCTACTCTCTATCCATGAGGAGGTTTGAATACCACATGAGAGGCAGCTTGACTCAGACCCTCCATAAATGAGAGTGCTTTGATTAGCCACATGGGAGGTTCATCGTTCTCCACTAATCATGGGAGGCTGTGATTAGCCACATGGTAGGTTGGATTTTATTTTTCTACTCTCATCCATGAGGAGGTTTGAATACCACATGAGAGGTAGCTCGACTCAGACAGTACCTAGACATGAGACTGACGTCGGGGGTACTATCTCTACAGACATTCTCACTTGCTGAGTGGGATAACCAGGTGAGGATACATTCATCTATACAAAGTAGGCGAATAATGAGTTACCTGCTTTCCCTGATGGCAGGTCGGGCTGAATTAGATTGATCCCACCTCCACTAAATTTTGTTAATTGGGCTAATTCAGGTGTTCAGGGAGTGTATTGCAATATGAAGTTTTCATAATAAAACTAATATTGTAATACTTATCTGAACACCTGAATGATTCCCACCCTCCTCCCCACTTCAATTTGAATAGTGGATAACGCAATTGGGGATTTCGGCCTCACTCGGCCGGGACTTGCAGCAAGGTTGCCAACGGTACTTCAGGTAACTCATTTGACAAGATTTTCCTGTAAGCGTTGGTAACGCTGACAGTTTATTACCCACTTAGTGGGTAAAAGCTATGGGGATGTAGTTTGGGCTGGTCAGTGACCAGGGCTAATTCAGGTGTTCAGGTAAGTTTTACAATATTAGTTTGATTATGAAAACTTCATTTTTGGTAGTTGCTGTTGAGTCCTCAAGGAGTTACCTTCCATGGTCTATCAGAACTCCATGGTGACCAAACTATTATCAAAGAATTCTCTTCTAGTTGGTCTTTTTGGCCAGGTATTGTGTTGTAATGATTAACATTAAAACACATGATGGAGTATACAGTAAATCCCCCGTATTCGCGTTCTCACGATTTGCGGACTCACATATTTGCGGATTTCTTTGTGGAACGTATCTACCCATTATTCGTGGAAAATTCGCCCATTTGCGGTATTTTTCAATGAGAAATATTCACTAATTTCTGTATTTTCATGACTAAATGCACTTTTTGTGATAAAACTATTAAAATACTCAGATATAAGCATTTTTAGAGGGTTTTTCTTGTGTTTAAACTATCAAAATAGGCAGTTCTAAGTGTTTTTAGAAGGGTTTTAGGTATTCGCGGATTTTAGCTATTCGCGAGGGATGCGGTATGCATCCCCCACGAATACGGGGGGTTTACTGTATAATGGACTCAAAGCTAAGAGAGCACTTTCCCTTATCTTCAGTGAAGCTGAACCCAGTTTCTCCAACATCAAAAGAACCTGCAAGAAAGAGAAGTGACTATTGTGCATGCACATCCGCCCTCCTGTTTACAACCAGGCCGTTAAAGACCAAGGAGTCATTGCACTCTGCTGGTCAATGCAGGATGATCCCTTGCCCAAACCCCATGCCTTTCCGTCAGGGAAGTGGGAGGGTTTTGAGGACTCAACAGCAGCTACCAAAAATAGGTTTATCCTATGTCAAAACCTGTTTTTTGATAGCATAGTTGCTTGTTTCGTCCTCAAGGAGCTTTACAAAGAAACTGACAAGTGACAAAAAAGGCTTAAGCTCTCAATTTTTAATCCCAACACCCCAAAGGAAAAAACATTTCTAGTCCGGGGTCAAGCCACAGATTTCAAATCCCGTTCTTTATTCCAAATACTCTTCAGGTTTTGGTACCAAGAAACAAGAAACTATACACAAACTTACATTTTAGGATGTAGTTCTACAGTGGCTTACCTAAGCACGCTGGGTTCGGTTGCAGTACTGTCACCCTTCTCCCAGCGACAGTTAGCATACAGTACTCACCGTCAATGAAACCCTTGGTTTTTTGCCGTGGCACCTAGGGGTTAAGACTGACAATGCCACCTACTGATACTGTACACAGTGTAGTTGAATTTGTTCGAGCACGTGGCAATAACTTAACTGATGACCACCCTGTACATTCGGAGACTTCTTCGAAAGATGCATCTCTGAAGAAGGCCAACGACGTACAGTGACCCCTCGCTACTTTGCGATTCGATTATCGCGAATTCACGACTTCGCGGAGTTTTTAATATATATTAATGGAAAATATAGCGCGGATTTTCTGTAGAAAAATTGCAATATATGAACACCCAAACTTTCTCATTAAACCCATTAAAATATTAATAAATAAATAGTATTTCCTAGTCTAAGAACAAGAAAACAAGCATAAAATAGCAAAAAAAACACATATTCGCACTTGTAACTCCTATGACAAAAAAAAAAAAAAACCATCTGGAAATGGAAAGTGATGCCTATAAATGGAAAGTGATGCCTATACAGTACAGTACCGCGTGTTCCATTGTTGGGAAAACACAAAGCGTACCATCTCGGTGACTAAGTGCATTGTAACACGGGCTGTGATTGGTGCATGGGAGGGAGACGACAAATCACAGCTTCCCGATTTCTAATCGGGCCTGTGATTGGTGCTTAGACTGATGCTCAGAACCCGCAGCATCTCCCCTTGTCTCTCTCTCTCTCGCGGCCACTTCGCTTCAAGCTTTCTCGCCAAACGGTTTACTTTATACGCTGTGCTGTGTGATTTTTTTTTTTGTGGTTTTTGTTGAACTTTGCTCCAATTTTCACCCACTGCAATGGCTCCCTAGCATGCTGCTTCTTCCAAGGCTGGTACTGAGTCTAAACGCCATCGAAGAATGATGACAATCGCTGAAAAGGTGAAACTTCTTGATATGTTGAAGGGAGAAAGTTCGCAGCTGTAGCCCGCCATTTTGGCGTGAACAAATCCACCATTCGCTACAACTACAAGGACGAGGCGAAGATTAGGAAGACAGCTGCCATCACTTTTAACAAGTCAGCGAAGAGAGTGGTTACGGCTCGTAATAAAACTATCGTCCGTATGGAAGCTGCTTTGGCCGTGTGGATACCCGACTGCTGAAAGAAGAACATAGCCTTGGATACGAACATTATCCAAACAAAGGCTAGGAGCCTGTACGAGACCTTCGCCGCTAAGGAACCAGAGGACGACAGTGGCAAGCGTAAAGAAGCAGAAGAAGATGAAGAAGACATAGATGATTCTCAACCAGAGACGTCCAGTCATTCACCACGTAAGAAACTACAATTTTCTGCTAGCAAAGGGTGGTTTGCAAAGTTTCAGAAACGCTACGGCCTAAAAAGCGCTTCCTTGCATGGTGAGGCTGCTTCGGCTAACATGGTCGCTAATGAAACATGCGTCAATGAAACCTTCAAGAAGATTATCTCTGAAGGTGAATATCAGCCCGAACAAGTTTTTAATATGGACGAGACGGGCTTGTTTTGGAAAAGAATGCCCTCGCGAACTTTCCTGTTCAAAGAGGAAGCAAAAGCCTCTGGCTTTAAAGCATACAAGGATCGTGTGACCCTCGTGATGTGTGGCAATGCTGCGGGATTTTTATTAAAGCCAGGACTTATTTACAAGTCTAAAAACCCAAGGGCTTTAAAAACAAAAACGAGAATCTGCTAACCGTACATTGGATGCATAATCCAAAGGCCTGGATAATGAAGATGCTGACCTCCGACTGGTTCCACCAGTGTTTTATCCCGCAAGCGAAGGTGTATCTAGCAGAAAACAGCATGCCATTCAAAGTCCTTCTCATTATGGATAATGCTGGTGGCCATGCTACTGATCTGTCATATTCGGGGGTTCAGGTTGAGTTCCTACCGCCCAACACAATGTCACTTATTCAGCCAATGGACCAGGGAGTTATTAGGGCATTCAAGGCCCTATACACGAGGAATGCCCTGGCAAACCTGGTTGCTTCCGTGGATGCCGCCCAAGAAGACAACGATTTCAACTTGAAGGCATACTGGTGGCAGTACACAATTGCTACGTGCCTCCAAAATATCCACAAGGCATTGGAAGAAATGAAGCCTGCCACCATTAACGCCAGCTGGAAGAAGTTGTGGCCCGAGGTTGTTTACGACGACAAAGGATTTACACCTGCCGAAAGCCAACACTTGGCAGTACAGAAAGCTGTGCAGTTGGCTGCGATCCTTGGAGGTGAGGGCTTTGCAGACTGACCACGGGCAACGTCGACGAACTTCTAGACTGTCACTCCCAGCCGTTGACTGATGAAGACCTTGAAGAGTTGACGAAGTCAGCGAGCGAAGAAGAAGAAGAAGCAGCGCAGCAAGAAACAGAAGTTGTCTCCCAAACTGGCTTGACTTTGGAACAGCTCGCTGGCCTCTGCAACCTGGCTAAGGAACTGCAAGAGCAGTCGCAGGAATGGGACGACAATATGGTTCGATCGGTTCAATTCTGCAACATGGTCGATGACGGCATGGCCCCCTACAAGATGCTCTTCGACCGGAAAAAGAAGCAGCGGCAGCAACTGCCAATCACAATGTTTTTGCAGCCTCGCAAAAAAGAGCCAGTTCCTGCTGCTGCTACTACGGTTACACCTTCGGAAACAGCGGAAGAAGTGGAAGAGGTGCCCTAGGAAATGGCACCGCCGTCTGAAGAGACGTAAAATACACTCACTGACTGCACAGTAAAAGTCATCATCACCTTCATCGTCATCATTTTTACTGTGCAGCAAATTCGTCACCATCTTCATTCAAGTTTTACTTCAACTTCTTTTGTAGTGAGTACAGTAACAATCTTTATTTTTTTTTAATCTTAAATGTTACTGTACTGTATTACATGTAATACAGTACAGTAACATGATACTGTATTGTATTACTGTATATATTATTACTGTATGTATACTGTATTCTTTAAAATTTAAAGCTTGCCGATCACATCATATACTATAGCTACTTTACCACAGTAAATCAACCCCTGTTATATGGTACTGTAAGCTTACCTACTGAAGTCATATTGCTTAACAGTTGTCCCTGTTATTAATAGAGTAAAGGGTGGGTTGATAAGAGTACAGGGAGGGTTTTAAAAAGTCCAAATACTGTACACGTTAAATAAATAAATAAGCTGTTCGTACTTCGCAGAATTTCAATTATCACGGCCGGTCTTGGAACCTATCTCCCACGATAAATGAGGGTCACTGTACTAACTTTCCTAATATCATGTGACCAAAGAAAGGAGTGTGGATTTGCCTTTTAAAGAGAAACATTACAATCATTCTCAGCCCTTGTAGGGAGAGTGGTCAGTTTGTGCTAGGGTGTAGGAAAATAGGACCCTCTGGGATGTTTGCCATGACTTCTAAGTAAACCTTAAGTGCTTGAACCGGGCATAATGTCTTGTCTGCTAAACTGAGTTTCCTTATAAGAATAGATTTCCTTGTTAAAGGATCCTCATTCTTGACCAGGAATGATGGGCCAGGGTACAATTATAATTAATGGTCAGCTGTCTGCATGATGCATTGTCCCCATTTAAGAAAGCCCAGTTCACTAATACAAGTTCCTCATGCTAATGCAATCAAGAAGATTGTCCTTTTGTAGCATGTGCATTGTGGCTGTACTGGGTCCACTGAACTGAGGGGTTGATAGAAGTCGAAGCACCTTGCTCAGGGACCAAGTAATTGGTAGCCTTTCGGGAGTGGGCCTTTTTAGAGCAAAAGGCTGCAGAAGGGAAGCGACAACTTCTATACTGGAGTTAATCCTGAATCCATAAAGCAAGGGTTCTGTTAATGCAGCCTTGTATGCCATGACTGTTGTAACTACAAGACATTTGTCTTCAAAAGGGTGTATAAGAAAAATACAGTGTTTCTACAGAAATCTCAAGTGGGCTCTCAGCATGGATATAATCTAACCATGTCTTCCATATGGACGGGTATTGTTGGATAGATGATGTCCATGATTTTTGCACCAGGTACCTAGCAATGCTGGGCGAGTAATTTTCACAACAGATATTTTTTAAAAATCCATACGTGAAGGAGCCGAAGTGGAATTGATCATTTCGTCCATTGTTGAAATGATGGGAACAAATAACTGTTTGGCCAATTTGGGGCTATTAAGTAAGCTGTTCCTTTGAAGGTTAGAAGTTTGCTTAAAGCCTTCAAAATCTGGGACAATGGAGGAAAAAGATATCGTCCTTCCCTTGTTCCAGTCTTTAGGAAGGCATCTCTTGCTGATGCTTGACTGTCCAGGTTCAGAGATACATATATTACAAGTTTGTAATTCTCGTACGTGGCGAACAGGTCCACTTCCGGTTGTGGAAGCATGCTGGCTGTTGTTTGAAAAGAGTGACTGTCCAACATCCACTCTATTGAGGCTGTCGATTTCCCTGATAGATAGTCTGCTATTACAAGGAGACCCTCTGTGAGGTGAATTGCAAACATGCGCCACTTCCTTGCTTGCACCATCCAAAGGATGGCTAGCATTATCATACTGAGAGGAGGTGAATGTGATCCCGACCTCTTGATGTAGGTTATTGTATTTAAGTTGTCTCTCTTCTGGAGGTCTGAGTTTTTTGAGAGACAAATAGACAGCCATCAGCTCCAGGAAACTGATATAAGAATTCCTCAGAGTAACTGATCACCTCCCTGCCACCTGATGATCCTCCCAAAGTCCTCCCAACCTGTCAACAAGGCAACTTTGTGTAATGTCACTCATACAGATGGAGGAGTCAGGGTGACCAGTTTAGCCAGAGATTCCTTCCGGATCCAAGGCCGAAGTATCACCCCAACTTTTTTAATCTTTTGATGAGGTCATTCTTGCATCTTTTTTCTTGCATGCAATATCCAGAATTTATTCACATTTTAGTTGCAATCTAAGTATTGGATCTATTTGTGATGCGAACAGCAGCAGGCCCACCATACGTTCTGATTGCCATCTGCAAACTCTGGGCTGTGCAAGGAGCCTTTTGAGGACTTGCCTGTATGCATCTTTCAGATCTATAGAAACTGTCCAAGTCCCATTTGGAATGATTCAATGTACTTAGGCAACGGTAATTATCCGAAACTTTTGGCAAACAATGTGCTTGTTCCATGCTGAATGGTTGAGGATCACTCTTCTTTTGGGGGAATCCTTTTTGAGGAAACTGAAGAGACGCACTTGGTGGTGAACATGTAAATGTTTCTCTATGGGCCCCATTAACAGGGCCTTTCTGCACATATAAATAATGCTCCCCCCCACCCCCGGGAAAACTTCCATTGTCTGTGATGTCGTCAAAGCCGATCCCCAACCATACAATTCCTCTTGGTACCTGCCTCCTCCCCTGCCTTTGCCTTCGATAGACATTCCAGGTGTTGCTTTTCCTTTTTTCCCCCTATAAGATGGTTTTTGGACCTTGTGAAAAAGGATGTCCTTGCTGTTGATGTTGTCCCTTTGTAGGGGATTTTCCTTTCTGACCAGCCACCTGTTTTTTTGAGGAAAACTTTTGGGGGTGACTGAAGACTTATATGATTTTTTATCAAACTGAGCCTTTTTTGGGGTTGGGTAAAGGGAAATTTTGGGTTCTTTGTTTCCCGAATTCCCCTTTCCCCAGAAGAGCATACACTACAATTCTGTTGGCTGGCATGCTCGCTGAGTTGAGTCACAACAGACTCCTCAAACAGGTCCTTACAGAAGGGGTTAGAATGTAATAATGCAGTGACACTGGAGAGTGATTTGATGGAGCCCTCCGATGCTTCCATTCGCACTTTTATGTGCCATTCTAGGAGGTCACAGAATGCCTTCCATCAGGTTCTCATAAGTCTTTTGGCCTCAACAGCAAAATTTATCCTGGAATCTTCTGGAAGCCTTTGGTGGCAACTTCCAGCAAGGTGGTAAAAGTTATAATACTAAGGAGTCAGAGCCTAGCATAAATTTCTGATGAGGCTATCCCCTCTGAGAGAATTCTCATAGGGGGTCCCAAACTGCTGCATAGCTATATCTACGGAGCTTTTTCCTTTCAAAAGGGAGTTGTAGTGTTGCCCATTTTTTGGTGGAATTTCCCAAAACTGGGATGACTGTGGCAAATGGTCCTAATTCTGCCACTGTCTCTTGTTTTTAGTCACTACAAATTCTGAAAATCTGTCTTCACATGATTAATAATTTTGAAAGTGAAGGGACAGAGGGCTGGGGCTAATTGGTGAGCAACTTGGGTCTTATTCAAAATGGAAATAAGAGATCCATTTTTCGTTGACCTGGTAAAGGGTGATTTCTATAGGTTTTAATGCTATAGGCACAGATAAGAAAACCATTTCTGTTAGTGGTTTCTCCATGTCTGGTGAAGATGGTACCAGGTGCCATTCTGTATTAGGGAATGTTGTCATTTGTAAATTCTACACGTACAACTTTGAACATAGTTTTCTCTCATTAATTACATACTTGCCATTGGGAGAGAAAATGCACATTGAGGCGTCTCGCCAAGGATTATCAGTATCATCAGGGGTGAGTATTGGAGCCCTATTATGTTTTGATCTAAAGTTCTATTTCAAACTGACCATTTTGTTGTTTCCAGTCGGAATTCTAACATTACACCTTGTTTGGGCAGCATTTGTATCCACACTCACGTCTCAGTTACAGGATGTAGTACTTTTACACTTTGGGGTGTACATGACCAACTTACTTTCCTTTTCGGAATCATGCTTCGTGTCCGCTATATGTTGCCGTTCTGTGGCAAGGGCATATTTGATGGTACTCAATTTCCTTACGGAATTGATCAAATGCCGCAAACTGTGTATTCCTTTTGGGGGAGCTTATGCAATCTAACTGAGCTTCAGCAACTGAACTACAACTGCCTGTTAATCAAGGGGCAGAAGTCCTGGGTAAGTTACTATACCCCTCCGAAAATGTAGTAATTTCAGTCGGAGTTAGGTGGATCCTATTATCCCTTTTGGGGGAGAGATCCTATTCAGCAACGATAGCTGCATAGGGAATAGCATTCCTTCTGGAGTGTTTCTCCCATGGCTAGTTAAAATTTGTGTCCCTAAGCCTTCTGGGTTCAGCAGGACCATTTCAATGGCAATGTCCACTTCATATTCTTTAGTAAGACTGTCAACCCCATGTAAAGATTCCTCTACTTCCTCTGTAGGGTTAACCTGGGAGGTACTGTGGACCGATGTTACTGGGTTTTGGCCCAAACATTGATGTCGTTCTGAGAAAGGGTTAAATATCTACTGCCAGAGTTCTGCCGGAAAAATATAATCTCCCCCTTCCTCACCCCTACCAAACCCTAGCCCCAATCAAGACAGCTTAAAAGGAGCTGTTTTGTCCTTAAAACTTGCTGCCAGGAGCATACTACAAATCTTGCTCAAATCTGGTGACCAAGCAAATTTTCCTTGATATTTACGAGGACTATGCTCATGGCAGGTGGTATGGGCCGAACCCACTGGCAAAAAGTGAACCAAGCAATTTGCTACAGAACACTTGAACTTAGGATCCTGCCTAATGGTGGCCCTGCAGTGATATAAAACTAAGTTATTAGAAGCTAGTTAGTATTAATTGTTTTTAAGTGAGGGACACTTCTGTAGTTCCTCATACAGTTTCCATATTACAGGTTAATTTGATTACAAGTGTGCAGTCGTAATACTGTACATTTAATTAAATACCTATGTTAACTTAAACCCTCTAAGGTTTAGGTTAGTTTTCATATCTGTATATGGCTGTGTTACTCATAAACTGTTAGTCCTTCTGCAATGGCTATGTGAAATGTTTAATTGTCATGCCATTCAGACTAACTGCTATGAACTATCATCATCCTGCAACACTTATATATCATTTTTAATATAATTTCAATAGTACTTTAATATAATTCTAATATTTCAATAGTATCAATTCTGAGCATCTAGCTTTGATTTAATGAGGCTGGGTCCATCCTGAATGGAGGGGAGAAAACCAGTTTCTCTCTCTCTTTGAGTTAGGTATTATTTAATCTTAGAGAATTACTATTATTATTATTATTATTATTATTATTATTAATAATAATCTTAATAATCCAGTAAACCCCCCGTATTCGCGTCCTCAAGGTTCGCGGATTCACCCACTCGAGGGTTTTTCTATGGAACTTATCTAAAAAATTTGTTGTGGGAAACACGCATTCGCGGGTTTTTCCATGGAACATATTGCGGGTTTTTCCATGGAACATATCTATAAAAATATTCACGGGAAACTTCATATTCGCGGATGCAGATTTTTTTTGTCTTTTTCGTATAGCAATAGTATTCTGTATTTTCATATTTATTGTATAATAACATTAAATAATCATGTAAATCAATAATAATACTGCACTACAGTACTGTACATATAATAGTAATAGAAATTAAATAATAATATTATGTAATACTACACCGGGTACCTTAATAATAATAAATAATACAGTAAAGTTAAATCATACGGGTAGTAACTGGTGATGAATGTTGATTTCAGTATGCTGTAGATGATGATGATGATGATGAATTAGTTGTGCAGTACGATGAATGACGGGAGGCGCTGTCATGTTAAGGTACTTGAACATGGCAACGAAGGTGGTACAGTAGGGCTGCATGCGGGATGAGCAGCCACCACCTCCACTGACACTTCACCAACACTAGCACTTTTTTCCACTTTGTCCAGGACAATCGGGCCACGCACTGAAGCACCCAACTGGGTCACAGCATCCACAATTAAACCCATTTTGACATCAAAATTACACGTGAGTTTCGACTCAAGGCTGGCAAGGGGACTGGGTTCGGAAGCCAGAGAGCTGGGCAAAGGAGTAGGTTGAATAATTGGAGAATTGGGAACAGGTGACACAGTGGGAGCAGGCAAAAATAAAGCAGGAATATTATCATCAGCAGAAGTAACTACAGTCTTGCTATCTACTGTCTGTTTTTTGGCTCTAGCAGCCACCTTACATTTCCTGTCTCTCTAATTCTGCCAAATGAGACCCCAAAACCTTCCATTTTCTCATCCCATTCTGAACACTCGTCACAGGTTTGATCAACTAAACACTCTTGTCCCCTACATTCTATGCACATAGAGTGAGAGTTATATTTCTCTTTAGTAAGCCTAGTAGC
Source organism: Macrobrachium rosenbergii (assembly GCF_040412425.1). Taxonomy (NCBI): domain Eukaryota; kingdom Metazoa; phylum Arthropoda; class Malacostraca; order Decapoda; family Palaemonidae; genus Macrobrachium; species Macrobrachium rosenbergii. The sequence continues at coordinate 44,230,438 of NC_089793.1, forward strand.
TGCAATAGTGTAGGGTAGTAACACTAGAGTCAGACATACTAGTCTAAGAAGTCAACAGTCGAGTTATAATGTAAGTCAAATTGAAGAAAAAGTGTCCTAAATTGAAAATTAATAGTCTCGCTAAAAGAACCTAACATAAAGACAAGAGCCGTGGGCTACCAGTACAGTACTTCACCCAAAGAAGAATCTCAAAAGGAAAAGTGACAAAAGCCAAAATTTAAGCTGACTACTCAAAAATGAACCACTGTCAGAGCTGGCAGAAAAACAACTGAATCTCACTGTTGAAGTCGTTCCTCCCTTACCTCAAAAGTGGGTGGTGCCTAGTCACCCACACCGATACTAGCGCTACCGCAAATTTCAAAATTTTTAAGCTGCCAGCGAGTGAAACTGCATGCACTGTAATTACTTGGTAAGTTACATATATGAAATTACACTTTTTAACAGCTGACAGTGCTAAATAAAAGGTGGTTACATAGTCAATAATTCAATGGAACTCATTCCAGAGGCTCAAAAGAATCTGCAGATAAAATTTAGACCTGTCTAAATTCCTGAGAGAGACTGATACTGAGTTGAAGGGGCTCCAATCTCACCACCTTAAGGTGCTGATAATCAGCCAGATCTAATAGCACATGATGTAATACTGAGGACAGTATGGAACAATAACCTTGAAAGTAGATAGCGAAAAAATCTTACTATATCTAAGAAAGCAGTTAAATTTTGATGTCTACAAGGCTCCAAGCACTGAAAATTTCTCTAGAACGGCAACTCTGATCTATGCACAAACCACTGCTTCTGACACAAGGCCGCTGTTATTTTCCACTTGATTAAAGATAGATCCGATGATACCTTTGAAAATCCACTTATTGGACGGAGACAGTAGAGCATCCCCAAGCGGTTAAGTGTGAGATGCAGAAGCTAGTGGAAATGCATGGAATTCCTTAGTTTGAGTCCATTTCTCCTTAATGGAAGAATAAGACAGACTTCTACCAAGAGAGCTAGAAGTTTGAAAATCATTTGCTCTGAGGCTACTAGGGCTCTACAGGAGTCACTTAGCAATTCTTGAACTTGAAATTTGCTAAATACTTCCTTAGAGTAGAAAGATGGGGAAGGCCTATGAGTCTGCATCAGGCCAAATTTAAGGAAACATCCACTGCTCAAGATTGAGGGCCCTCAAAGGAGTAGTAATTGACTGATTGTTCCTGTTCATCAGCATGCTATTAAGTCTACATTTGAGCACTCCTCTAATCCCACAGCAACTGTCAAACTTGTGGGTGTAATGGTTACTCTGTAGGTAGTTTTGTTCTTTCTGAATCTACAATTGCCAAAAACAGTGTCCTTCAGCAGAATAAATTATCAAACCAATATCATGTTGTTCATTTCACTCAAAGAAGTAAACTTTCCACTATGACTTTGTTTCTGACCAGGGATACACCTGCTAAGGATCATCAACGGTCTTTCCACAGCAGACATCCAGTAAATTTTACCAGGTGTAGTGTTGACCATTCTATGTTGTATGAAAGAGTACTGACACTAGTTAACATTCTTTGTTTCGTGTTGTACGACTGCAGGAAAAAACAAAACCTAGACATAGGTTTTAAGAATAAAATGGTCAACTCTTGGTTACAGAGTCCTTCCTACAGAACATGGCGACACTGATGGTCCTGGATTACTTACAAATTTAATGAACAACATAATCTCTTATACTGAGACTGTACTGTAATTGAGCCAGATTACTCTGATAAAATCCACGGTGAGGCCATGTTTCCTAACAAAGAAAGTCCTTGCCACTTAGAAAGCTTCCTTCATGGCTAAAATTCTTCAAGAAGCAACAGCCTATTTGTCTCTGACAGACAAGCCTGCAAATTTATAGTATCATCCCCACATCACTAGATAAGAATGAGGAGGATTTAGGGAAGTTGACTGAAAATCATAATGCACAGAGACTGAGCCAGGTGAAGCAACAGGTCCTTGGTCTTTAGAATACTGTCGACAGAGGTGGTCAACTTGAACCAGTGATTCAGTAGAAAAGATTTCTTGCTCCTAAAAATTGACACCATCCACCTCTGGACAACAAATTCCCTGTGAACACTTATAGAGGTGCTGTACACGAACCCCAACAATATGCCTTGAACAGAAATACCTCCTCTGTAAATACACTTTGAAGGAAATTTGCGTGACTGAGGATGTACTGTACAGTACTGGTGTGAGGAAAATATCTTCTGCAGTCCACCAAAACATCTGATCGTTCTTTTGGAAAGTCACTAAAACCATGCTGGAAAAACCAAAAGTATGGGGACAGACACTTTGAGATGTTTATCTCACCAATCTCCAGTTGCTTATGGAGCTAGGAAAGTCATAGGTAAAATCCCAGTGATTTACCCCCTGGTCCATTTCATTCTCTCTATTTTACAACCTCCTACTTAAGAATGAGACTTCTGCTGGAGGAGACAAAGGAACAGCAATAGATTAAACCAGTGGAGGGTACCCAAATTGGAATCATAACTCTCCTTCACTGCCTTCACCACATAAGGTTCTGCTCCCAAGTCTCTCCAAGCATGCCAGGAGGCTTGCAACTGGCCCTCTACCAGAACCTGAGGCCTGAACTTAAGCCAGCAAGGTATAGAACAGGACTTGCACCAACATATACTCCCTTATCGCCTTAACCTGTGCAGCATAAGTGTTCTGAATTTTCCAAACCAAGTTAGCATAAGCATGAGAACATTAGACTGCAGCATCAGAAACGAGTTAAAAACTAACAGTCTTCCTCGCTAAACTCCTGCTGGCGCCAAAAAAAACCTTAAAGCCGGCTTCACAAACTCCCTAGGCTGGCGCCAAAAAGACATCAAGCTGGCGCCTTAACCTCTCTAATCTGAAGCAGAGAAGAGGCAATATACTGAGCAATAGTTCAATAAAAGATAAAAACTTCAACAATCCAAACTGAGACCCCATTCAGCTTGTCCAAAGCACTTGTCAGCCTCAAGTTTGTATCTTCAGAGGAATGAGAAAAGTAACCAAACCTTCTACCGAAGACGGTTTAAGCGCTGATTAAGCGGCTGTATCCCAAGAAGTGGACTCCACGATTTCATAAAAAGCCAGAGGACAAGTCCTGGCAGACCTAAAAGAGCTTTGTGTGCACAAGTACAAGAAAAGTTACGAAATACGCTCTAATCGAAGGAGAAAGCTTGGGTTCTCTTCTCCAAATACTTAAAAGGCACCGAAATACTTGAAGACAAGTGAAACCTACTCTTGATGTGGTCTCCTCCCTCTACTAAAATGAGGATACAATAATACTCCGATCCTACACGATTCGAGTTGCGCGAATTCACACACACACGAACTTTTCACTGGAACCTAACTAATGGGCATACGCGATTTTTTCACAGACACACGAAATTCTTGAGAAACCCTGCAGAAGTGGGTGTTTAATTTTTGAAGTAATTTACAAGTTTTCATGCTTTTATGTGTAAAATCTGTATGAAAAATGCATTTCATGCTTTTATGTGTAAAATCTGTATAAAAAATGCACTTCATGCTTTCATGTGTAAAATCTGTATGAAAAATGCATTTCATGTTTTAATGTGCAAAATCTCTATGAAAAATGCATTTCATGCTTTCATGTGTAAAATCTCTATGAAAAATGCATTTCATGCTTTCATGTGTAAAATCTGTAACGAAAATGTATTATTTTTATTTTTGTACATGCATAAATATGATGCAAAGGTAATTTCAGCACATTCAGTTAGTGTACTTTTACAAGATGTGATACCCATTTGCAAAGTTACTGCACTTTTCAAAGATGATACCCCTGCAGAAAATGCTTGTTTAATGTTTGAAGTACATTTATAAGTTTTCATGCTTTTAACTGTAAAATCGATATGGAAAATTTATATTTATATTTCTGTACATAAATATCATACAAGTATTATGTCCATTTGCAAAGTCTTTGTCACAAGGACTTTACATGACCTTGAGATGAGGTTGTTCAGTCGTGCTCATTTGATAAAATGAATTCGTTAATGTAATATCAGAGATGTAACTAAGATTTGTATAAGTGTCATTCTTTGAAAATTACTCTGTTCACCTCGGAGAAAAGTGCTGGTGCAATCTGTATGTGCATGTAATTACATGCACGTTCAGTTGGTGTACTTTTACAAGATGTGATACCCTTAGTTACTGCATTTTTCAAAGATAATACCCCTATAGAAAGTGTGTTTAAATTTTAAGTTTTCGTGTTTTTAGGTGTAAAATCAGAATGGAAAATTTGTATTTATATATTTGCGCATGAATACAATACAAAAGCAGTACAGTTACTTTATTACAGTATCTCTCTCTCTCTCTCTCTCATTCGTAGTTAGCGCTCAAACATACTTTTACAACTTATTATTTCTCTGTACGTCATTACCTGTACAGTATATAATTTTAAATTGATTGAATTTTACCTGTACTGTACTACCTTCTACAAACATTATGCACATGTTTTCGATATTTTATGGAATTGTAGGCTACTTTTGTTGCGACTGTGACACATGACGTTTTGCCTAGTGACGCAAAGAAAACGGCTTTTACTCTAAGTGACAAAGAAAACGGCATCCCATGAATTAAGGGTAACATTAGTATACGTACGCACCTACTGTAAATGCGCTATTATGAAACTGTGCAGTACTCAATTTTTATGTCAACCATTTACTGTATTCCTTTTTTAAGGGTAATAAGCTAAATTTTAAATAAAATTACACTAACTTTAGTTCATTTAAAAATACTTTGGGAGCATGATTAGGGTCATATTTAGTACTTAAACTCTGGAAATAAACATTTATTAGCATTTTTGAAGACCATGCCAAACTTACGCGAAAATTCACCTTGCACGAGGGGCTCCGGAACCTAACCTCACATAAGTTCGAGGTATGACTGTACAGCAAAGCGCAATGCCCCAGCAAATGCCAATCAAACTGAAGGAGATCCTCCAACTCCAACTCTTCTTCCGCCAGAGGGCGACATGAGATAGCTGGCGACAGCAGCCAAGTACCGCATTAACTCCACGACTCGATGAAAGGGAGACAGTCTGAAGTGACTCAGCTGAGTCCACACGAGTCACCTAAATGAAAGAAAGTACAGTGCCAAAAGAAAATGGGAAATGCTGGGAAGCGGGGGGAAGAGATGATGTGACCCTCCTGCCTCATCCAAAAGAAAGTCAACATACTTCAGAGCATTCCCATATGACACATTTCAATGGAGAAGGGGAACAGGCTAGCAGACAAGGGTTTAGAATGAGCAAAAGATGAGAGATTGGTTAAAAAATCGACTGAGTCAACATAACATCATATAACTCACTACAGACACATTATTTTTAATAAAACTGTCTACTGTATACCTATAGGTGCTAACCTCATACTAGGTGCCGATGACAGCAGAAATCGCATACGTAGCGAAGATTAATGTTTACCAAAATGATCTTTTGGGTAACATATATGAGACAAAGAGTATGAAAAAAGAAGAGGGAACGTGAAAATGATCACCTTGAGAAGGATATTAATATGTATATAGAACAGTACAGTATATGCTTATTCTAAATATAGTTAATAAAACCGTGAAAAGGGAGAAGTAGGTATTGGAGAGCACAGAACCCCACTGTCCCGAGAACCGACTCGGTTCCCTGGTAGTAGCTGACTCTTACGCAAAGTCCCACTATTGCAGGGCAGTCCAAGGCTCAGCTACAAACAGGTGAGGGCACCACCACCGTACTTCTAACAGGGGAAGGCAAAAAAGAATGCACACTTTGGGGGGGGTTCAGAACAGTTCCCTGTCACAAGCTCAGTTAAACTTGTAACAGAACTTAAAATAAGGTTAACGTCCCGTTCTAATTTCTCTATATGCTTTTCCTGAACTAAAAGGGTAGCAGAAGGCGGAGCTACAAAGGAAGTCTCAAAACTAGCACTATCAAAATGCATAGCCTAAGTAGGGATAGCTACAGATGAAGGGACACTAGGTAGGGAAAAACTGACAGGTTTAAGTCTTGACCTTAGCTAACTGCTTTCTCAATCTATCAGCTTCCCTTCTTTTCCTATATCTGACATATTTAAGCATAAAAGTCCTCAGACTAATCCCTACATTCCTCACATCCAGTTTTGAAATCACACTGTACCCCTGCAGCTGGTACAAACCGAATGTTGATCTACTTCAAATTTCAACATCCTGCTTAAACAAAAAGCATTCCTACATAGCCTGATGTTATTGGTTTTGTTTCCGGTGGAAGACATCCTAGGAAAATGAAATTACAATACCGTAAACAGATGCAAAACGGCCAAACTTCACAGAATACCAACAATCACCTATGCACACTGGTGGCAAGGAGAATTCTGACATAAGCTAAAACACTGGGAACACACCTGGTGGAGAACAGGTGAAATAGAGTCATCAGGCCAGCCATTTGATTTTTTGTTTGAATGCCAACTCACCCAACAGTAGGTAAGATTCATCCCAAATAAATGTGAATATATATATTGTGGGTTGACTGTATACCTAAAAGAACTAAGTTCATTTACCTTTATGTATCCTTTGTGAGCTGCAAGTTGCATTACCAAGAGACTTCCTCCAACCACAGTTGCAGCCACTTTACCAACTTTCATAGACAAATATCCAACAACCCTAGCATGCAAAAAAAAAAAAGGGACACAATATTAATTACATACATCTGAAGCTTTCAGCAACTGAATACAGTATATTTAAATGTATTATAAAGACATTTGCAAAAAGCTCCAAACCATAGCACTTCAAAAACATGTTTTCTCAAAGATAAAGAACAATTTGGACATGGCACCGATGAATGTCAAGGCATAAAGGGCCCCATAGACATTACGACCGGCATATCAGGTTCCATTCTAACTCTGGTATCCGCAATGCCCATAAACTTTGGATTCACTTCAGTTTGCCGAAACCTGGTAGAGTGAAGACGTCTCAGCTCCGCTCAGTGATGATGCTATAGACTGCGCTCTTGCAGCAGAAATTGCAAAACCCCAGCGAAAATGGAGAACCTGGATTAAACTATGGTTGAAGAAGAGAAATTGATTATCTCATGACTGTTTATTAATGAATTGAAACTTTACCCTGGTGACTGGTTAAATTGCCTGAGAATGGACAAGCACTTCTAGAAATAAAAAGGGAACTTGTATGAGACAACCAATATCGCTGTACCAGGGGTTGCTGGCCACACTTCGCTTCAGTGCCACTAGTCGTTCCTTGGGGCATATAATCCTAGAGACATGTAAAGCAAATATTCAAGTTATGCGACATGAGTTTACATAGGTAAAAATTAACTATGTTGCATACACAGCATCCTGCATAGTCTAGTATACAGTAGGTCTATGATCCATTAAAGCAGATTGGGGCCTTAAACCTTCGTTTCTATAGCTAAGTAAGAGGAAAATTTTCAACTTTTTTGTACACAACATTTTTAATTTATACAAGGAAAATTGAAGTATTATTGAAAATATTATCATCATAAACTTTTATTTTATGTATGGAAAATAACAATGTAATTTACATAATAGTACTAATACATACATACACACACACATATGTATAATATATATACGGTATACAGGCAGTCCCCAGTTTACGACGGGGGTTCCGTTTTTACGTAGCGTCGTAAACCGAAAAATCGTCAAAAATCCTAGGAAAATCTTAGTTTTAATGCTTTGGGTGTATCGAAAATGATGTAAACTACATTTTTATTGAGTTTTTCATAAAAAAAAAAACCTCCAAATTTTTATTATTCTGCCGTTCTGGAGCCATATTTCTTCTGACAGATCGGTGTACGATGTGTCATAACCCAAGAACATGCGCCGTAAACTGGGAAATAATTTCTGATGAATATATTTGAAAAGCGTTGTAACCTCGGAACATGTAAGCCGGACCTGTCGTAAACCAGGGACTGCCTGATATATATATATATATATATATATATATGTGTGTGTGTGTGTGTGTGTGTATGTGTGTGTATCCTTCTTTTGTAATTTTCAAACTAATTTATCATAAGCCTCATTTCGCTTTCCTACAGCATTCAATAAACTCCTCCAAGAACTCATCTGCTGACATAGCTGCCACGTTACCCTTTCAGCGTCTAGTTGAAACTGAAGTAAATCTTGAGATCACGCCATAGATGTGGAGGCTTCGGGTCACCTGAACTAAAACGGAAGCCACAAACCTGGCAATGGCAGGTTGCGAGCTGGCCGGAGAGGCCGACGGACTCCGCCCACTTTAGGTCAGAGGAGAACACCATACACAGTGAAGTTTAATTCTGGCTCAAACAACTGGATCCAGTGATCATAATGTCTATGGGGCCCTTAATACTATAGTGATGCAACAACTATACATATTATGGGAGTAAAATGTTATTCAAAGCAAAGATCCAATGAGGTATATCACCATGACTGCTTATCATGGGGAAAGTAATGTAGCACTTACCATCCTGAAAGTCCACCAACAGCTACTTGCTTTGCCGCTGGCTCCCTGGTCAAGTTGTTGATGAAGTCTTGTAGCCACGACATATTTGACCTAGCTGTACCCCTGATATCCAGAACCTCAAACTCCTCCTCTTCTGATGGTTGTAATGGTTTAGTTTGGCTTGCACCTCCCATACCAAACAAAATTAATAAGTGTCTGAAATCAACAGTAATCTGATAATCTATGTATTGTTCACATCATTATGCACCTTCCAACTGAGTTTGGAGATGAATAACTGTAGTTAGTTTTTTAAACAATAAAAACTTTTACAAACCAGATTAGATCTGATACACATTCTACGAATAAATGCTACAGTAATAGGAAATATATTTAACAATAGATTATTATACTGTAACTATAAAATCTACGCTTGTTGAAATTTACTGCACACCCATTACAGCCTGCCACGTAACATTGGTGACTCAAGGCAAATACTCTACTGATTATCAAAATGGGGTGTAAACGACCAAATCACACTTTCCTCGAGTTCCAAGTTCCCTCTTATGAAAGGATCAATCACGTGTTATCCTGTTGAGGATATACTGATTTCCTGTAACTCTCAACACAACAGGACAAATCCAAAGTATGGTTACATTGTACAGTAATATCAATATGGTGGGACAGATGCACATTATGATTTCCTACTGTAGGGCTCAGAAGTGATGCCACATGAATTCATTCAAAGGTCATTTTCAGGCAGCAATAACATGCTGCCTATTTAATTCTTCTTTGAATACAAAAAACATTACTGTATTTTACAAAGGAAATTATAACCAACAGATTTTAAGTATTGTACAGTCTTATTCATTGTGATCATTTTTACACTGATGCCCAAAAAACTTTGTTTACGGAAATATTAGCTAAAATACATCCATCAATATCAACCAGAAAGTGCAGCCTTGTAAAGTGATGTGCTAACAGGACAGGTGTGTAGCATCATTAGCTAGGCCTATGCTTGGGTCTAGTTTGCATCTCTACTGAATCTAAATAGTGACTAATTAAAATCTCAGGCTAGTGTGATATAGTAAAGTACCACAATTCCTTGTCAAATACATGAACCATATATATTTCAGACTGCTTATCTCATGTTTTATATACTGTATTTCTATTTTGCTGTTTTTGCAAAACATGACATTTTTATTATAAAATAAAGTTTTATATATACTTACCAAATCATTACATAGCTATTGTTTCTACTTTATGCGGCAGCTCAAAATTTAAAATTCGTGGTAGCGCTCATTTGTTTAAGGTGTAGTTATACTGCCCCGCCCACTTTTGGGGAAGAATAGGTACAACACAGCTAAAGAGCTCAGTTCGTTTATGCTCTATGTCCATTAGAGGGGAGGAGGGAGGGCTCTGATCATGTAATTATTTGGTAAGTATATATAAAACTTTATTTTATTATCAAAATGTCATTTTTATATACATAACTTACCAAATAATTACGTAGCTGAATCTCACATTGACAGGAAGTGGGATACATGGACAAAACTACTCAAAAACACTCAGGGATGGAGATGAATTTGAAATAAAAATTTAGCTAGCATTGTGAAATGCTTGTTGTAACCTTACCTGGTGAGGGAGCTATGGCAGGTGGGTACGCCTCTGGTCGGAGCTCCTCTCAACCAGTAGTGGCGTGTTGGTAGAGTCAAACGTCACCCCTACTTCAGTGGGTTCTTTGCAACATAGGAGTTAATCGTAGGTTGCCAGAGCTAACACTCCCCAAAAAAAGACACATCAAAATGTGTGTATGCCCTTGCCCTGGGCACAGTAGAAAATATGACCAGAAATTTAAAACCTACACCACAAACTTGTTAAAAATCAAACCAACTGATAGCACTTACGACACAGTATCAATCAGGCTTCCCAAAAAAACACCAATCCTCATTCAAGGAGAGTGGATAGAGGAAAAAACAAGAAATTCCTCCTTTCACTCTTCACCCAACACCATGCCAGCTGCGAAAAAAGGGCCTTGAGTACTGCAACTTTCCTAAATTGTTTCCACGTCATGCAGGTAGAACATTGCAAAAACTGATCTGCACCTCCAATACATGGATTGCAGGAGAGAAGACAGTGATAGATTGCACTTGAAGGCCAAGGAAGTTGCTACTGCTCTAATTTCATGTGCTTTGACCTTGCATAAAGGAAAAACATCCTCTTGGATCTTGGAGTGCGATTTAGAAATCACAGTTCTTACACAGAATGTTAAGGCATTCTTGGATAACGGCTGACTGGGGTTTTTAACTGAACACCACAGATTCGGAAAAGGGACTCTAACTTCTTTGGTTCTTCATAAATACTTGCGAAGAGAAGGAACTGGGCAGAGGAGTCTTTCCTGATCTGCTTGACCTAGAATGTTAGCCAGGCTCTTGACTGTAAAGGAGCGCGACCAGGGACTAGGGGGGTCTTCGTTCTTCACCATAAAACCTAAGGTCAAGGAGCAGATAGCCCTCTTTGCCGTTGCTAAAGCCATAAGAAAAAGCGTCTTTCTTGTCAGATCTTTAAGAGAGGAGGATTCTAGAGGCTCAAACGGAGGGCCTGAAAACCATTTGAGGACAATATCCAAATTCCATGCAAGATCTGGGCTTCTATCTTGTTTAGTAGTATTCCAGGACTTTATTAAATCACTTAAGCCCTGGTTTAATGAAAGATCTATTCCTCTGTGCTTGAAGACAGAATTCAACATAGATCTCTATCCCTCGGGGATGGTTGTGGCTAGACCTCTCGAGGATCTGAGGAACAGCAAAAAATCTGCTATCTGAGCTACAGTCGTCTGAATAGAGGATATATTTCTGTCTCCACACCAGCTCTGAAAGACTGTCCACTTCGATTGGTAGACTGCAGCAGAAGACCATTGCCTACATCCTGTAATAGCTTCCGCAGCCTTCCTTGAAAACCCTTTTGCTCTGACAAGCTCCTTGACAGTCTGAAGCCTGTCTGAGCGAGAGTGGATAAGCCTCGGTGAAAACGAAGAAAATGGGCTGTCTGAGAAGATTTTTCTTCTGAGGTAGAAGCCTTGGATAGTCTACTAATAGGCTTAGAAGGTCTGGGAACCACTCCTTGTGTGGCCAAAAGGGAGCCACTTGGATCATTGATCATTGCTGTGGGTGTTGAACTTCCTCAACACTTCCCTTACCATGTTGAAGAGAGGAAAGGTGAAGATGTCGAGACCCGACCAATCTTGCAACATGGCATCCGTTGCCCACGCTTGCGGATCTGGAGTCGGGGAACAATACAGAGGGAGACGGTGGTTTCTTGACGCTGCAAACAAGTCTACCGACAGCTTTCCCTACCGTTTCCACAAGTTGGGTGCAACCCTGTGGATGGAGTGTCCACTCCATTGGTAGAACCTGTTTGCTGCGACTTAGTTCGTCCGTGAGAACGAAGTGGGTCAGAATGATGGTCCTGTTGTTCTGTCCCCATAGAAGAAAGTCTTTGGCTGCCTCACACAGCAAAAAAAGAGTGGATTCCTCATTTCTTTATGTAGGCCAGTGCGATCGTGCTGTCTGAATGTACTGCAACTGTTTTTCCAAAGGTGTTTCGCCCTCAATTCTTTCACATTTATGTGCAAATCTCTTTCGGTAGGGGACCATAAACCTGATACTTCCAAGCTGTTGAGTTGAGAAGGGCTCGCAACCCAGATCCGACACACTGGAGTACAACATTAGGTTGGGGTTTGCAGGAGACAGTGAGATCCCTGTCGCAAATCTGTCCACTGCCAGCCACCACCGAAGGTCCTCCTTGATTTCAGGGGTGATTTTGAAGACGAACGAATCTGGAAATATCTTTCTCCGCCAGTTGGCTTTGAGATAGAATTGAAGCAGTCTGATGTTTAGTCCGCCCAGAGGTACAAACTTCTCAAGTGATGACAGAGCTCCCACAAGGCTCATCCAAGCGTTGGGCGAGCAGGACAGAAGAGACATGAATTTTTGAACTTTTGAAATGCAGCTGCAAATCCTTTGTTGGGATGGAAAAGCCTGATAATTCAGATAATATATCACTATTGTAATGGTCTAGTCATTTAGAGACCAGCAAGTTCAAAATAAAAACATGAAATGGGACTGGAATGACTGATGGAAGGTGACAAACAAAGGAGGAAGGAGAAGAACAACACCACAAAATACAGCCTTAAGATTTGTTGTACATAGTAATTTACATTATATACAAGTGAGTCAGGTACAAGAGAGGAAACACTTAAAATGACCAACTAAATAAACATTACAAATAACGGAGGCAGCAACATAAAACCCAAGTAATTAAATTTTAAATAGATCAATAAACAATTCAAAGGCAGCATAACAATATCATAAATAATACACTAGCAGCATAATACAAAAACAGTCAGCATAAAAAATAACACATTAGCAGTAAAATAAATGTTACAGCATAACAAACAAAATCAAGCAGCATAATAAATAAAACATGAGCAGTAAAATAAATACCAACCAAGCAGCACACCACAAAAACAGACAAACTCGAAGAGTAGTCGAGACAGTCACCACCATCAACGAGGATGCAGACAAACAGACGAACATGGTCGAGGCATTGAGACAGCCACTGGCTATGGAACAGGAACACATCCACAAAGCAGATGACCCCAATCGAGTCATCGAGACAGCCATTTGCTGCTGAAGGAACAAATCCTAACACTGATGACCATGGTTGAGCCATCAAAACATCCTCATGCTGCCATCAGGGAAGACGTCACACTAACAGACGAAGAGGTCCTTCACCTCCCGCTGAAGACACAGGTAGGTAATACCTGTTGCCCATCCAAATGACTCCCTGCTGCTCTGCTGCCGAGATATTACTCCTCGGCAGCCAAGAACCTGACCAGCTGCTGTCCTGGACCTTACTTGCTGCTGCCCTGGACCTTACTTGCTGCTGACCTGGACGTGACTGATGCTGTCAAAGTCACCAAGAGACGTCAACTCCTCCAACAAAGAAAAAACAACTTACGTGTAAGGAGGCAACAACCCACCAAGGGAACAATCGGCAAATGATTGTCCCATCAAAACAACCACTATACCTCACACTATCCCAAAATAAAGAATCGACTGTGTAGGAATTAATTGTGATTTCTTGAAGTTTATCAGCAATCCTAGGTCTTGCGCAAGCTGAAGGGTCTTCTGAAGGTCCTCCGTGCATTATGCTTCTGATGGGGAGTGAAGGAGCCAATCGTCCAGGTATAAGAACACGTTGATTTCTATAAGGTGTAGCTACTTCGCTAAAGGAGGAAGAACTCAGGAGAAAACTTGAGGTACAGTGGAGAGGCCACAGCACAGGGCCCGAAACTGGAAGACCCTGTCCTGGAACACAAATCTCAAATACTTCCTGGAATCCTGGTGAACTGGAACATGGAAATAAGCATCCTCCATATCTATCGTCACCATCCAATCCCACTGATGGATGGCTGACAGGACCGACTGATTCGTTTCCATCTTGAACTCTGTAGTTTGGACAAAGAAGTTCAGAGCACTGATGTCCAGGACAGGTCTCCATCCCCCCGATGACTTGGGGACTACGAATTGGCGGTTGTAAAATCCCTCCATCCTCTTGTCTTCGACCTCCTCCACTGCCTGTTTCTTGAGAGCCAAAACTTCTTGAGACGGCTGAAAACCTCTCTGAGCCAACAGAGTAGGCTGTCAATTTGATGGGAGAGGTTACTAAGGGAGGTTTCTCCCTGAAGGGGATCCCATAGCCCTCTTTCAATACTTGAAGCACTCAAGGATCTACTTTTCTTGATTTCCATCTGTTCCAAAAACGTAGTAGTCTTGCTCCCACCGGAGCACACGGAGGACAGGTAGCTCACTTACGAGAGGTGGCTTTGTTAGAGGGTTGTTTGTTGGGTCTCACTGGACGCAAATTGGCTCTCAGACAGGACTGGATGCGACCTCTACTCCCTCAAAAGGGTTGCTGAGGGAATGGAGAAGTAGTCCTGGTTGGGGGAACTGCAATGGAAGAAGGATGTCGAGATCCTAGTCCTCTTGGTGGACTGAGTGCGTAAATCTTGGGTGGATTTCTTCTGCAACACTCCTGCCAGAAGCCTGAGAAAACTACAGGACCTGTGTAAGGTGCTAAAGAATACAGCCCCGCGAAAGGTACACCTTACCTCAATCCCGAAGAGAGAGAGGGAGCCGCTGAAACTCCAACATTACCGGGTTGAACCAATGAAAATTCTTTGCTCTGCTGAGTTGATGGCAAAGAAAACAGGATGAGCGAGAGGAGACTCCGAAGAGCCCTACGAAGAGCGACCCGATAAAGAAGACTGTGTAAAGACATTGGAAGAAGGCTTAGAAGAAATTGGGGAAAAAGGAAAACTCAGAAGCTAGCAGAAGAGGCCATAGTTTTTAGAGAAAGAAACTAGATCGACTCTGTTTCCCCTTGATAATCTTGACAGACATCATTAGCAAACTGAGGAAAATTCTTCAAGATGTGATCGTGAATATTGGAAAACCCAAAATTAAAACACTGCCTAACTAGTAATCTATAACCCTGTGATAAACCCAACAATTCTGCATTATGTTGAGCCAAATTGAAAACCTGATCACCAGAATTACCACCACTGCAAGACGAACCAAACTCATCCACCGAAGGAAAAGGAACCTTCGAAGACAAAGGAGCATTCTCCAACACTTCAGAACCCGACAAACCCAAAACCACATCCAAACGATGAACCACGGGCTTAGAAACCTTCTGTTGTAAAGAACTCGTAGCAGGAAATAAAACCGAAGATGGATCCAAAGACGAAGTCGTTACACTAGATACCCCAACCGAACCCGAACCCGAAGAAGGCTGCACCTTCCTCTTCTCTTCCTGAACACTTCCTAACCTATTTTCCCTACTCGTCTGTGTCTTACCTAACTCTACATCAACCTCAGAACTTATGCCTTGAGTGGGAAGGGGGGAATCTGCTGCCAACACTGCCTGCTCTGTGCCGGCAGAACCTACCTTCGAGGCTTGCGGTTCTCCATGACCCCCGGCACCCATTAGGGCTGGTTCTGGAACAAGCAGGGGGGCTGAAAAAGAACGATTGGAATCAACTATGCTACTACTACCAGCACTATCTCTATTCTCAGTTAACTTACTCATCAGGCTAGAAAATAGGCTAGACATACTGGATGATAACCTGTCCTCTAACTTCTTGAATAACTCTGAATCTAACGCTTCCTTATCTACCGATTGTAACCCTACAGTTGGTCCTGACCTGTGCCTATTCTTCGAGGCTAACGATTTTCTGTTTCATATAATCCTCCATGTGATCTACTGACCAGGACCTACGCTCGTCACATCTCTGACTGATACTACACTGAACCTTCCTACATAAAATACAAACAGAATGTTAATCATTTTTGAGGATACTCATCCTACGCTTGCAGGACATGCAGGACCAATGAGCGGCAGCATCTCCAGCATTAGAAGGCTCAGTCGTCGAAGCTGTAGACGAAGTAGAAGCAGCGGCGCTAGCAGACGGTGACATCATCTTGTCTGAATTATCCATAACGAGTCCAAAGTCAAAACCGGGAGAGAGATTCCAAATCCAGTCAAAAAGCTTAAATCCAGAAGAAAAGGCGTTGAAAACACTCCAAAGTTGTGATCTGATATCCAAATTCTTTAAATTGGGGTCGGGCTAAATGACCAAAAGTTCACCTGATGCGGGACACGTCCACGTCCACACAGCACAGCAAACCAATAACAATTGGGGATGTCGGCCGGTATTTGCAGCAGTGTTGTCAATGGTACCTCGGGTAACTTATTTTACAAGATTTTTCCTGTAGCGTTGGTAATGCTGACAGTTAATTACCCACTTTGTGGGTAAAATTATGGGGATATAGTTCGGACTGGTCAGTGACCAGGGCTAATTCAGGTGTTCAGGGAGTAGGCCTATATTGCAATATGTCATTTTTATATAAGTAACTTAACAAATAATTACACAGCTGAATCCCACGTTGAAAGGCGGTGGGATGTATGGACATGTACTACTCAAAAACACTCAGATATGGAAAAGAATTTGAAATAGAAAATTAGCTAGCATTGTAAAATGCTTGTTGTAACCTTACCTGGTGAGGGAGCTAAGGCAGATAGGTAGTGCCTCTGGTCGGAGCTCCTCTCGACCTGTAGTGGCATGGAGGTAGAGCTAAGAGTCGCCTCTACATTAGTGGGTGCTTTGCAACGCAGGAGTATATCGCAGGTCGCCAAAGCTTACAATCCAACAGAACACATAAATAAATGTGCATGCACCCCCTTTCCCTGGGTGCAGCACAATGAAATATGACCAGATAAATTTTAACCAAAACCTTAAACAAATTAAAAATTAATAACCAGAACCATAAAAAACCAAAGACTGGTGGCACTCACAACACACAATGCCCAACAGACTTCCCAAGAAATGCAACAATCCTTATACATGGAGAGTGGACAAAGGAAAACGAAGGCATTCCCCCTACCCTTCATCCCCAATACCATACCAGCTGCGAAGAATGGGCCTAGTATACCATACAATACTGCAATTTTCATACACTGTTTTGATATTGCGCAGGTGCAACATAGTGCAAACTGACTTGCATCTCCAATACAGTAGGCCTATGCTGATTGCAAGATTGAAGAATTTGACAGATTAGGTCTGAAGGCCAAAGACGTAGCCACTGCTCTTATTTCATGTGCCTTGACCTTGCATAAAGGCAGGAAGTCGTTCTGAACCCCCAAGTGTGATTCTGAGATTATGGTTCTTAAAAAGAATGTCAAAGCATTCTTGGATAATGGGCAACTGGGGTCTTTAACTGAACACCAAAGATTTGAGGGGAAACCTCTAATTCTCTTGGTTCTCTCTACGCATTCTCTTAATGCTCTTACTGGGCAGAGGAGTCTCTCTTGATCCGCTGGGCTCAGGATCTCAGACAGACTCCTGACTGCAAAAGAACGTGGCCAGGGGTTGGCAGGGTCCTCGTTCTTTGCCATGAATCCTAATGTCAACAAGCATACAGCATTACCTTGAGCAAAACCTACCCTCTTGTCAAGAGCATGTAGCTCACTAGCTCTCTTAGCCGTAGCTAAGGCCATCAAGAATAGGGTCTTCCTCGTCATGTTTCTAAGACAGGAGGATTATAAAGGTTCAAAAGACGGGCCTGAAAGCCATTTGAAGACAATGTCTAAGTTCCAAGAGACTTTAGAATGTTTTTCTTGTTTACTTGTATTAAAAGATTTTATCAAATCACTAATATCCAGATTAGAGATAGGTCCACTCTTCTATGTTTGAAGACAGAATTCAAATCTCCCTGTAACCCTTGATGGTGGATGTAGCCAACCCCTTCGAGGATCTAAGGAATAACAAAAAATCTGTGATTTGGGCTACAGATATCTGAGAAGAGGAGATATTCTGCTCTCGGCACCAACTCCAAAAGACTGCTCACTTGGCTTGGTAGACTGCAGCAGAAGATCGGCGCCTACATTTTGCAATAGCTTCTGCAGCCTTCCTTGAAAATCCTTTCACTGTGACAAGTTTCCTGACAGTCTGAAGCCTATCAGTGAGAGTGGATAGGCCTAGATGGAATCTGTGAAAATGTGGCTGTTTGAAAAGATTTCTCTTCCAAGGAAGTAGCCTTGGAAAATCCATCAGCAGACCTAGAAGATCTGGAAACCATTCCTTGTGCAGCCAAAAGGGAGCTACTAAGGTCACTGAAGTGTTGCTGTGGGTAGTGAAGTTCTTCAACACCTCCCTCACCATGCTGAAGGGAGGGAATGCTTATACATCGAGATGCAACCAATCTTACAGCATGGCATCTGTTGTCCATTCCTGAGGATTCGAAGAACAATACAGAGGGAGACGATGGTTCCTTGACATCACAAACAGGTCTATCAAAAGGTTTCCCCACAGCCTCCACAGGTCGGTGCATACCTGTGGATTGAGTGTCCACTCCGTTGGTAGAACCTGTCTGCCACAACTCAATTTGTCCGCAAGGACGTTCATCTTGCCCTGGATGAAGCGGGTCACAACCCAGATCCTGTTGTTTTGTGCCTACAAAAGGAAGTCTCTGGCTGCTTTGCAGAGCGAAAATGAATGAGTCCCTCCTTGGTTCCTAATGTAGGCCAGAGCAGTCATGCTGTCTGAATGGACTGCAACTTTCCTGTTGAAGGTCTCTGCTGCAAAGCACTGAAGGGCTAGATGTATTGTCTTCAATTCTTTTACATTGATGTGAAGGTTCCTTTTGGCTGGAGACCATGTCCCTGAAACCTCCAAACTGTTGAGGTGAGGCCCCCAACCCAGATCTGAAGCGTCTGAGTACAACGTTAGGTTGGGGCTCATTGGAGACAGTGACTTCCCTGTTGCAAAACTGTCCTCCACCAGCCACCACCGATGGTCCTCCTTGATTTCGGGGGTGATGGTGAAGACGAACGAGTCTGGGAAAACCTTCCTTCGCCAGTTGGCCCTCAGGTAAAACTGCAATACTCTGGTGTGCAACCTGCCCATCGGGACAAACTTCTCGATGGAAGACAGGGTTCCTAGAAGACTCACCCATGCGTTGGCTGAGCAGGATGGGCGAGAAATGAAGTCCTGGAGTTTCCTGAGGTAATTCTGAATTCTTTGTTGGGACAGAAAAGCCCAAATATTCAGAGAATCTATCACTATCCCCAAATACAGAATCAACTGAGTTGGGACTAGTTGTGACTTCTTGAAAATTATTAATAATCCTAAATCTTGAGTGAGGTGAAGTGTCTTCTGATGGTCCTCTGTGAACTGAGACCTCGAGGGGAAGTGGAGGAGCCAGTTGTTGAGGTAAAGAGAAACATTTATCCCCATCAGATGTAACCATTTTGCCAGAGGGGCGAGAACCCAAGTACAAACTTGAGGCTGAAGCACAGTGCCCGACACTGAAGACTCTGTCCTGGAACATGAACCTCAGATACTTCCTGGAGTCCAGGTGAACTAGAACGTGGAAGTATGCGTCCTGCATATCGATCGTGATCATCCAGTCTGGTTCATTTCCATTCTGAACTTCGTTGTTTGAAAGAAGAACCTCACAGCACTGATGTCCAGGACAGGTCTCCCTCCTCCCGATGACTTGGGAATGACGAAGAGGTGGTTGTAGAACCCCTCTTTGCCAATATCTTCAACCACCTCCCGGCTTGCTTCTGGAGTAGAGCTGAAACTTCCCAAGATAGGGCCGAAAACCTCTCCGAGCCTATTAAGTAATACGTTAAGCTGATGGGAAAGGTTACTAAGGGAGGTTTTCCCTGAAAGGAATTGAGTAGCCCTCCTTCAAGACCTTTAGAACCCACGCTTCTACACCCCTGGTCTTCCAACTGCTCCAAAAATGAACGAGTCTTGCTCCCACTGGGACATGGAGGACAGGTAACTCACTTGCAGGGGGCAGACTTGCTGGGAGGCTTCTTGACAGGTTGTACCGCCCTGAGGTTGGTTCTAAGACGGGACTGGAAGCGACCTCTACTACCTCGAAAGGGCTGCTGAGACAACGCGAAGATGTCCTGGCAGTTGTGGCAGTTGAAGGAGCTCGTGCTGGGATCCTAGTCCTCTTGGTGGACTGTGTGAAAAGGTCCTGTGTTGACTACTTCTAAAGTTCGGCCGTTACTCGTTCCAGGGTCTCTTGAGGGAACAAGCTGGTCCTGTCTAAAGGAGTGAACAGGAGAGACAAACATTGAGAGGGAGTGGCCCCCTTAGTGGTAAACGAGCACCACAAATCTTGTTTCTTAAGGACCCCAGTGGTATAGATAGTTGCCAACTCCTGGGCGCCGTCTCACTGTTCTATCAATGCAAGCAAGATCCCTCAACCAGTCAGCAGTGAAGTTCTCTTAAAGTGTAGCGCAGTCCTCAATCTTCTTTGCTAACACCCTACCATCCAATCAAGGAAACTGAAGACCTCGAAAACTTTGAAAATATCTTTAATAAGATGGTCCAGCGCTGATGCAGTAAAAAGGGTTCTTGCAGAGGAGACAGCCGAGTGACGTGTAGCCTCGATGAGGTTGGAGAAGTTCCCTTGAGAGGAGGCAGAAACTCCCAAGGAAGGTGCTTCTCCAGTGGCACACGACAGATACTTCTGCCGTATCAATCGAGAAGGAGGCGTACAGAAAACTGATTTCCCGACACCCCTCTTTTCCGGCAACCAGTCATCGATGAGGGCTAAAGTTTTCCTAGAGGAAGAGGAAAGTACCATATGCCGTAACCTGGAGGTTCCTGCAGGTTGCTGCATCAAAAAGGCCAAGCCTGGAGAAGATGGGGCGGCTGGAGAGAAAACGAAGGATAACGCACCAAGAAGAATTGCAAAAGAGCCGAATAGTTTGATATTGGTTGTTCCTCCTCCATGGGTTCCTCCTCAGAAGAAATAGGCAACACTGGAGGGTCCGTAGAGTCGTGAGCCACCGGGGCTGGTTTCTGAAAAAGGCTCAGAATATTATCTAGTTGGAGCTGAATAGGAGCCAACAACGGGTCCTCAACAACAGGGGATAACACATCTGTTATGCCAGGTACTGGCTGTCCTACCTGTGACACCACACACTCACTGACAGGTGGATGAACATCAATGGAAGCAGCCACTGACACTGGGCCCTCAGACACTGGACGCCCACTCACTCACTGATCGGACACAGAACACTTAGAAGTTGTGACACTTTTCGAGGACACTAGATGGTCGGAAGCTTGTAGCTTGGACACTGGGTGCCCACATGATGGGTGCTCAGACACTTGACGTCCATGAAGTTGACATTCATACACTGAACTTTCCAACTTGGAACATTCGGACACTGGGCACCCACGAACTGGAAGTGAGGACACTGAATGCTCATACGATGGGCACTCAGATACAGAATGGTCCCCTATTGGGCGCTTGGACACTTTATGTGTATATACAGGACTGGCATACACACTTTTGGAGTTATGGCGCTTGGTGGACACTAAATGGGCATGAGGAGCTTGAACAGGTGACTCTCAAAAACTACATGAAGGGAGCGGGCTGCACTCCCTCTCCAGAGCTTGCTTACAAGCCGGGGTGAGTCACTTTCCACCGAGGCGCCCGGCCTTTTCAACAGCCTCAACACCTTAGCAAAGCGCCCACTGTGCTTTTTGGGCCCATCAGAGTCCAAATCTGAACATCCGAGCGGACGCCTTTCCAGTGGCGGTCCTCTGAGTCCTGGTACTTACGGACAACAGGCTCGGTTGAGGAAGTGACTACTCGTGGGCAAACCCCACCAATCATCCTTGGACTGCTAGTTTGCTTCCTACTATGAGCAAGAGGAGTTTAGCACTCTTTTGGAGTTATGGTGCTCGGTGGACACTAAATGTGTGCAAAGAGCTTGAACAGGTGACTCCCAGGTGAGCAAGGGGAGTTTAGCAGGGACCTTGGTCTACGAACATCGGTGGGACGAGTAGCCACACCCTCCACTAACACTGCACCAACACTGTTAAATTTGTCCATTAGGACTTTCACAGAATTCCCAATATGGGAAACGGTATTAATCAACAAATTAAATTTCTGATCCAATTGTGCTTCTAAGCTGGCAATGGCATAGGGTTCAGAAGAATGGGAGCCGGGTAACAGAGGAACAGGAAAAGTCGCAGGACTGGAGATAGGGGAAAAGGTGGTCACAGGTGTTGAAGGGATAGGCAAAGCAGCACCATCAACTCCCAGACAATTAATTGAACCAGCAGAAGCCTTAGCTTCAGCTCTACCAGTTACCTTTCTCAGTCTGTCATGTTGTAATTTATCTAAATGGGTCTGCAAAGTCTTCCACTTCCCCTTATCCTAATCGTTACATTCTTCACAATTAAGATCAGGTGAGCAAATTTGCTCCCTACAAGAACTATAGACAGTATGGCTGTCATACTTAGCTGAAGTGAGCCTAGTCTTGCAGCCTTTGCTGCAGTACCTAATGCTAGACAACTAGAATCTGACATGATTAGTCAAAAGTCAAAATCGGGAAAGTCACAATCGAAGCTGTTACCTGAATATCAGCTAAGCTAATTAACAGTGAAAGCTGTTACCTGAATATTAGCTAAGCTAATTAACAGTGGAACGCAACCAACAAACAAAGTGTACTTCACCAAATGAAGAAAATATCCAACTGTTTGGTGAAAACAACACCAAGAGCTGCTCAATAACCAATGTTTAGTCATTGGCTGGCAGAAACGAATTGAGCTCTTTAGCTGTGTTGTACCTATTCTCCTCTGAAAGTGGGTGGGGCAGCCTACCTACACCCAAAACAAAAGAGCGCTACTGCGAATTTTGAGCTGCCGTGTAAAGTAGAAACTAATAGCTATGTAATTATTTGGTAAGTTACTTATGTAAAACTTATGGGCTAGAGAGCCCACAGCCCAATCAAGAAAAATCACAATTTTTTAAAAGTAAATTGTATTTTTCGTAACTATATGAACCCGAGGAATTACTTTCAGCGAAGCTGGAAACAGCTGTTGAACTTTCGAACAAGGTGGTTAGGCAGTTAACTACTGTCCATTAGGCGGGAGTCCTGCCTGCCCGGATGTAAACATTCCTATTTGCCTTTCAGCCCAGGTGTCAGATTGAGGGGTGGCATGAGATAGGCATGAAAATGTAATGTAAAGGACCTCAGGTTTGTATAGTTAGGAAAAATTACATTTTTATGATGAAATTAAGTTTTAAATATATGTACTTACCCAGTAATCACTTAGCTAAGCGTTTCTATTCAAACGGCAGTTAGAATTCTGAATTCCACGGTAGCAATTCTTTTGTTTTGTGTAGGTGACTATGCCCTGCCCACTTTTGGGGTACGAAAGAGGAACAACATCGCCAACACAACAATTTGTTTATGTAAGAAAAAAAAAAAGTCCATGTGCAGGAAGGAGGGGAATGGGTCAGTTCAGCGCCACCGTTTCAGCGCCGATGATCCAGCGCCGCCGTTTCAGCGCTAAATAAATTTCAGCGCCAGACGATTCAGCGCCGCAAATCATTTCTATGCTTTTTGTGTGTTAACTGCTTCATCGATATTCCTACTGTATAATTATTGAAAAATTAACTTATACATTTGATGGTTGTTTATGGTAAGATATTTGTAAAATTGTTTGTTTTTCTTTTATAGTTGTTTCGTCATTTCTACTACTGTATAATTGCAGAGAAACTAGCTCATTCACTTGATGGTTGTTTATGGTAAGATATTTAAGATTATTTGTTTTTCTTTTATAGTTGTTTCGTCATTTCTACTACTGTATAATTGCAGAGAAACTAGCTCAATCACTTGATGGTTGTTTATGGTAATATATATTTTTATTTTGAATTGTTAGTTTGTGTTTAGATTTTGGAACAACAACACCTTGAGTTTTTTTCCTGGAAACCATGGCTGATTCCGTAAAAAGTAAGAGAGGCAGAGAAAAGTTTTGTCATGAAGGCTATATTTATCGTTTCGACAAACACAGCAAAACACAAGATCTTGTTAAGTTTTGGCGATGCCATGAAGATGGTAGATGCAAAGCTCGTATTCACACGTTAGAGAGTGAGGTGATCAAAAAGATTAACAGACATATTCATCCTCCTTCAGCAGTTGCCATCAAAGTAGAAAATGTCTTGACTGATGCCAGAGACCGAGCTGAAATGACTTGTGAGTTGCCAAGTACAATTATAAATAAGTGCATCGAGAAAATGTCTGTTGCAGGTATGGCACAGTTACCAAACAGGCACGAAATGCGAAGAATTATTCGTAGGAAATGTAACGCAGTTAACCAAGTCCCTGAAAACCCAAGGTCCATTGAAGAGCTTCAGTTACCAGAAAAGTATATGATGTATAATCCTACCCCAGATACCAGTGAAAATTTTTGTTTAATGGATAGAGGGACAGGCAGCGAACAGATTATTATATTTGGAAGAGAAAGTTGGTTGGAGCACATTGCAAATTCTATGATTTGGTATGCTGATGGAACATTTGCTGTAGTACCATAGCTATTTTATCAAGTGTACATTATTCTGGTTAAAAAAAATAATGGAGTACACCCTGTATTATATGCGCTTTTACAAAACAAGCAGTATGCAACATATGTGAGGTTGTTTGAGTTGATAAAGGAGATGAGCACAAACGCACGACCCGACGTAATCAATTGTGATTTTGAGCGAGCTGCTTTTACTGCAATGAAAGACACCTTCCCCAGTGTTGAAATCAGAGGCTGTCTATTTCATCTGTCTCAAAATCTACTAAAGCAGCTAAGTGGGTATGGTCTCATGAAGTTATACAACACTAATCCCGACTTTGCATTACATGCGAAAATGATAACTGCTTTATGCTTTGTGCCAGTTGCTGATCTAGACACTCACGTAGATTCATTGGCAGGTAATTTACGGAGGAATTAATTCCAGTTTTAAACTGGTTTGAAGACAACTATGTAGGCCGTCCAAACCGGCGTGGACCAGGCAGACGAAGTCCTTTATTTCCAACGGAGATGTGGAATATGCATCAGAGAACATTAAATGGGCACGACAGGACAAATAACTATGCTGAGGCGGCTAATAGGAGATTGAAAAGTGAACTCGGAATGTTACACCCAACTATTTGGAAATTCATCGATGTCCTCAGGCAGGTTCAAAAGGGAAGGGACGAGTACTTTGAGAAACTTGCATGTGGCCATGAACCACAGTTGAAACTACATAAATACAGAAAAGCAGATGAGAGAATTCTAAAGATTGTTTCTGAATATGGCACAAAAAATGAAATAGAGTACCTTCGTTCAATAGGACACAATTTAATGAATTAAATGAGTTGTTTCTTATACATAATTTTTTTCTAAAATATAAATAAATGATTTTTTTGGTTTTATTCTTTTCCTACATGTTTTATAAAGGTTTTAAAACTAATCAAATGATTTATAAGAAACAAGATTATATTTCAGTGTCTAGATATATGAGACAGTCTCTTTCCGGCGCTGAAAACGTCTGGCGCCGAAATGTTTAGCGCTGAACTTTTGGTGCTGAAACGCGAAGGCGCTGAATATCTGTACCATCGGCAGGAGGAAACTCCATCTGTAATAGTGCTGTATATATAAGGATATATATATATATATATATGTATATATATATATAAATATATATATATATAATTCATTTTTATATAACTTACCCAGTAATTACTTAGCTGATTCCACATTGAAAGGTAGTGGGGAACCATGGACAAAGGCTTAAGTTATAACTAATGAGATAAATGTTGTTCCTTACCTGGTGAGAGAGCTGCTGCAAGTAGATACTGCCTCTGGTGGCACTCATCTCAACCTGTAGCGACGTGGCGGCATGGTTATATGCGCCTCTACTTAAGTGGGACACTTAGCAGCAAAGGAGTACTCCAAAAGCTGATGAAGTATAAGACCAAGCTTTGCGACGAAGGTGTACACTGAAGGCCAACGAAGCATGCATAACGGCCCCTGCCCTGGGCACAGTACCACAAAAATAATATACCAGACAACAAAGTCACCTACACCATAATTAAACAATGATAAAATGATAAAAAACATGACCACCACCCAACGCTAAAAACTAGTGGGCACTCCAGGTACCATGTACCTTCCCATGCTCCCCAAGAACTCTAACACCATTTTCAAGGCGAAGAGAAAAGGAAAGGAAGGGACACTTCCTACACTTCCTCACCCATCACCACGCCAGCTACGGACACAGGTGCCAGGGTACTGCATTTATCATAAACTGTCTCAATGTCCCGCAAATAGTGCATCAAGAACACAGACTTGCATTTCCAATGAGTTGCCTCCAGGATCACAGAGAGAGAAAGATTGTGTTTGAATGCTCCCAAGTAGCAACTGCTCCTACCTCTTGAGCTTTAGCTTTCAATAGTGATGTCAGTCTCCACTAATTGAGTGTGTGCCTCAACGATGAGATCCCTCAAGAAAAACGAAATGGCGTTCTTCGATAGGGTTCTAGAGGGGGTTTTTTACCGAACACCAGAGATTACTAAACTGGCCTCTAATCTTCTCCGTCCGATGTAAATAATATCTGAGGGCACGTACTGGGCACAGCCCTCTCTCTTCCTCTTCTGTGCCTAGAATATCCGAAAAGCTTGAAATTGAAAAGGAACGGGGCCAGGGATGTGATGGGCTTTCATTTTTCGCTAGAAACCCAAGCAAAAAGGAGCAGACTGCGTTCCCTTGCAAAAAACCAATCCTTTTGTATATTGCTTGAAGCGAGGGTCGGAAAGCCACTTAAGAACTATATCAAGATTCCAAGAGAAGGATTCCTCTTTCTTGGATTTAGAGATATTGGAAGACTTAATTAGTTCAGACAAGTCTTGGTTGTTCGAGATGTCTAGACCCCATGTCAAAAAACGGAGCCGAGTATCGCTCTGTAACCCTTTATTGTCGAGACAGACAACCCTTTACATGATTTCAAATAGAGAAGGAAGTCTGCTATCTAAGCAATAGATGTTTTAGAGGAAGAGACTTCGTTTCTTCTACGCCAACTCCTAAAGCGTGCCCACTTAGCTTGGTAGATATTATTGGAGGAGATGCGTCTACTTTTGGCGATAGCCTCTGATGCCTATTTAGAAAATCCTTTCACTCTGATGAGTCTGTAGACAGTCGAAATCCTGTTAGGGCCAGAGAAGACAGGCCTTGATGAAACTTCCTGACATAGGGTTATTTGAGAAAACTTGGAATCTCAGGAAGGAGTCTTGGAAAGTCTACGAGGAGATCGATCAGGTCCGGAAACCACTCCTTTTGTGGCTGGTAGGGAGCCACGAGAGTCATCCTTACATTGTGTGTGAGCGAAGCTTCCTTACTACTTCTTGAATCATCCCAAATGGAGGAAAGGCGTAAAGATCTAGGTTGGACCAGTCCAGGATCACTGCATCCATCGCCCAAGCTAGAGGGCCTGGAGAGGGGGAACAGAACAGAGGAAGGCAGTATTTCCTTCAAGTTGCAAAAGGTCTATGTTTGGTTGACCCCATAATTTCCCATGGATGGCACAAATGCAAAGATTTAGTGTCCACTCCTTGGGCAGAATTTGTTTGTGACGGCTCAACTCGTCCGCCAGGACATTGCACTTGCCCTGTATGAACCGGGTGACTAATTGAGTCTGGTTCTGTTCCACTCAGCATAGCAGGTCTCTCGCTACCTCACAGAGAGAAAATGAGTGGGTCCCCCCTTGATGTTTGATGTACGCTAGGGCTGTGGTATTGTCTGCATGTACAGCTATAGTCTTGTTGTGTAACTGGATCGCGAAGTGTTGCAGACCTAGATGTATCGCCTTCAATTCTCTCATGTTGATATGAAGCCCTTTCTCCTCTGACACCACCTCCCCGTGACTTCCAGGTTCCCAAGGAGCCCTCCCCAACCTAGGTCCAACGTGTCGGAAAAGAAGTCTAGGTCAGGGCTCACCGGAAAGAGAGTTCCCTTCCGAAAGTATGTCTGTGGACCTCCACCTTTATTTCCGGGGTTATCGGAAAGACGTGATGGTCCTGATGCACCTTCCAATCTCAGCAAGCTCTTAAATAGAACTGTAGAGGTCTCATGTGAAGTCTCCCCAGTCTTACGAATTGCTCCAGAGAAGCCATCGTCCACAAGAGACTCATCCACTGGGTGGCAGAGTAAGAATGAAGCGAGAAGAAGAGGTCTACCTTCCTCAGACAGTCTTCTACTCTCTTGAGAGATGGAGAAGCCCGAAAACTCAGAGAGTCTATCAGAACTCCCAAGTAAAGAATCTTCTGAGTGGGAATCATTTGTGATTTCTCAAAGTTCATTATTAGTCCTAATTCCTGGGTTAAAAGAAGAGTATTCTGTAAGTCCTCCATGCAGTGTTTCTTCATGGGTGAACGAATTAGTCAATCGTCCAGATATAGTGCAATACTCACTCCCGCTAAATGTAGCCAACCCACCAAAGGAGCCAACACTCAAGTGAAAACTTGTGGGGCTGTTGAGAGACCGAAACAAAGTGCTTGCAATTGAAAGATCTGGTCCTCGAAAACGAATCATAGGTATTTCCTTGGGCCCAAGTGAATCGGAATATGGAAATAAGCGTCTTGCATGTTCAGGGAGATCATCCAATCTCCCTGGATGGAAGCAAGAACTGAGTGGATGGTTCCCATGTTGAAGCACTTACGTCGAGCACTGGTCTCCAACCCCTTGACGCCTTGGGCACTACAAAAAGGCGATTGTAAAATCCTTTCAAGTCTGCCTTTTTTATTACTTTATTGCTTCTTTGCTCAGAAGAGAGGACACTTCCTTCGATAGGGCCAAATACCTCTCCGATCCTTGGAGTAAGCCAATCAATACGACGGGAGTGTTGGTCAGTGGTGGATTCTCCTTGAAGGGGATAGAGTATCCCTCCTTTAAAACTTTCACACCCACTAATCCGCTCCTCTTTTGCTCCATCTCTCCCAGAAGAGACGAAGCCCCTACTGGAGCATGAAAGACTAAATTCTCACTTGCTAGAGGATGATTTAGAAGAAGATTTCTTGATCTCTTGGGGAGCAAATCTAACCGATCCTCGAGACCTGGAGCGTGATCTCTGATTTCCTCCATGAAACGGCTTTGGTTGCTCGAGAGGAGATGAAGGTTTAACTGAGAAGGCAGACCAGTCCCTCTGGCTCTTCATCGATTGGGTCAACAATTCTTGTGTTGATTTCTGGTG
Source organism: Macrobrachium rosenbergii (assembly GCF_040412425.1). Lineage (NCBI taxonomy): Eukaryota > Metazoa > Arthropoda > Malacostraca > Decapoda > Palaemonidae > Macrobrachium > Macrobrachium rosenbergii. Next base: position 44,259,537 of record NC_089793.1, read on the forward strand.
TAGACTCGCTGCAATCTCAATTACAGTGGGCTGTGGAAACAAGAGAAATAAGGAGAGCTGATTTCTTTGGGGCCATAATGCCCTTCGATGTGAATGAGACCCAAAGTTCACACTTCTTAAGCACATTCATGGCATAGGGGACAGCTAATTCCTGTGAGCCATCTCTAACGGCTTTATCTGTGCAGGAAGGAAAATTAAATAGGTCTGAGGCTTCATCACACAAAAAAGTTGGATCTTGAAGCTTCTTGGCAACTACTCCCAAACACCAGTTGAGAAAACTCAACACCTCGAAGGACTTGAACAAACTCTTCAACAGATGATCCACCTCCTGTGCTGAAAAGAACAGCTTTGCTGAAGCGAGAGCTGACCTACGCCCCGAGTCAATGAGCGCAGAAAAGCCCCGCTGGAAGGAGGCAGCCACTCCAAGGGAAGGAGCTTCTCCCATTGCGTACGACAAGTACCGCATACGTGTGAGATGAGAGGGAGGAACACTAAAACAGCTTTCCCTAGCTCCCTCTTCTCAGAAAGCCAGTTCTCTACTTGGCAAAGAGCATTCCTTGATGAAGAAGAGAGAACCATCTTAGGAAGTCTCGTCGAATCCACGGGCTGATTGCTCATCAAGAAAGGTGAAGCTGGAGAGGAAGGAGAGGCCAGATTGAAAAGTTCTGGGAACTGTTGCAGAAGGAACTTGAGGAGTGTTGCATATGGTGAAGAAGACAAGTCCTGCTCCCCTTCTTCGTCTTCAGAAGAGATCGGAGACATAATCGAGTCTAATTCAGGAGCTGTCTGTGCTGCAGGTTTCTGTAAAAGATGAAGGATATTATCCAGTTTACATTGCAAAGGCTCAAGAGCTGGGTCCAATACAGGAGAAGGCTTATCAGAAACTGCAGGGTGCTTGGAGTCTTGAGGGGGCTCAAGTGCTAGGGGAAGATCGGAAGCTTCAGGGCGCTCCGACGAAAAAGAGGGTCTGACCACCTCAGGGCGCAGGCTGCGGGCTCTTAACTGCATCAGGGCACTCGGTTCACTGCATCAGGGTGCCTGGCTGCTACAGAGCGCTTGTCTGCTTCACGGCGCTCATCAAAGTGTTCTGCCGATATGGGATGTTCCGAGGGAACAGGGCGCTTACACAAAATCTGAAGCTGTTCACCCTAAAGGTGCTATAGAGGGATGAGTGAGTTTTTTAATTAGCATTTTCCAACGTTCTGTTCTGAGAGAGAGAGAGAGAGAGAGAGAGAGAGAGAGAGAGAGAGAGAGAGAGAGAGAGAGAGAGCGTCTTGTGTAATTGTCGTTAGTGAGTGCTTGATTGTTGGAAGAGGGATGAGGTCGTTAGTTTGTTTACGGTGCTGTCTGTCTGTGGAATATGTGAAGGATTTTTTCGGTTTTTGAGTGAGTCTTGAGTCAGAGCTAGTGCGGTCAGTCGTTTGGTCTTGGACAGTTTTTTTGTTTGCTTTTTGAGAGTTGTTGGTTTTTCTTGTTAGTGTGCTGTTCTTGTTGTGTATATAGTTCTATCTTCTTTTTTATGTTTCCTTGTTTTGTTTGTGTGGTTTTGGATGCTGTGTTGGCGACCGTGGGCGCCTCACTCCATCTTCCAGCAACCGAGGATCAGGTGTGAGTGTTGTATACTGTTTTTGTGGTTTTGAATTCCGCCACATAATATTTGGCGCCCAACGTGGGACTGTTGTATAATTGCTGTTAGGATTGTTTGTGGTGGGTAGAGTGAGAGTAAGAGGTCAGGATGAGTGAGATAGAGAAACTGAGAGAGGAACTCCGGGTGGCTAGGGAACTCCAGGGTAGGCTGGAGGAGGAGAATGGGAGGCTGAGGAGTGAGAATGAGGAGTTGAGGAGTCAGTTGGAGGAGATGGGGGTAATGCTAAGGAGTGCAAAAGAAGAAATGAAAGGGGAGATGAAAGAGTCAGAAGAGAGAGAGGATGGAAAAAGTTGGAGGAATGATGAAAGGTGTGGAAGAAATGGTGAAAGGTATGTTCAAGGGTGTTTTTGGAGAAGGGGCTGTTGGAGGCAGGTTCTCTGGAACGTGTGAAGGGACAAGAGAGAAAGAAAAGGAGGAAGAAGTGAATGGAAGCGTGAGTGATGAAAGTGATGTGGAAATAGGAAGTAAGAAATGAGAATGAGAGGCAGGGTAAGGAAAAGGGAGTGAAAAGCAAGGGGGAAGGAACAGAGGGAAAGTAAGGATAAGTCAGAGGAAGAAAAAGGGGAAGAAGGGAAAAGGAAAGGAAACTGGTAAGAAGGGTAAGGAAGTGGGAAAGGCAGGAAAGAAGGAGAGGGTAAAAATAGTACTGATAGTGAGGTGGATGGAGGTGAATAGATAAGTGGATAAAAAGAAGGGGAAGAAGAGTGTAATGAGTAAGATGACTGTAAGTGCGGAAGTGGACTCTTTGTATTCGGAAGAGGGTATGAAAGGACAGAGTGAAAGTAGCGAAAGTGAGAAAGTGAGAAAGAAGTGAGAAAGGCTATGTATGTGAGGGAGGTACCCGGTGTGAAAGGTATAATGAGTATGGAAGTTGGGATGTGCACGATTTCTTTAGGGAGTATGAAAGGTTTTGTCAGGATAAGTATGGGGAGAGTAAGAGAGTGTGGGCACGAGAATTAGGAGAATATTTGACTGGGTTTTTGCTTGATATGTATAGGGTTATTATGAGTGTGGGAGATGTTGAGTATGACAAGGTGAAAGCTAGACTAGTTGAGCAAGCGAGGCGTATGAAAGCAAGTGTTAAGTATAAGAGGAAGAATGGATTTGATGAGGCAAGAATGAAAACTGGGGAAACCTTGTCACTGTATGCTTGTAGGCTGGAGACGTTGGCGAGGAAGAAGTTTGGGGATGATGGGATAGATGAATGTAAGGAGTTAGTACGAAAGTTGTTAGAGACAGTGCCAGATGGAGTGAGAGAATTTGTGAACTTGAAGCGGAAGGAGAAGAAAAGATGGACGAGTGAAAGGTTGACTTGGGGAGAAATTTTGGAAATTGTAGAAGATTATGAGCTTGACAGGGTTATAAAAGAGAGCAGAAGTGTGAGTGTAAGGGCTGGGGTAGATGAGAGTGCCAGAGTTTGGAAGCTTTAGGGATGCAGTGTTGAGGGGCCCAATGAGAATGGCAGATAGTGTAATAGATAGGAGTGTAAGAGCAAGTAATGTGGAGGTGCCAGTGAGGATGAATGGTGGGTTTGTGAGGAACAACGGGTTGGATGGGTTAGGGATAGTAGTGTACAAAGGGAAGGTCGGTGAGTGGAAGTCGAGCTAAGTGTTTTAGATGTGGAAAGGAAGGACATACAAAGAATGAGTGTAGGTGGGCTTTAGGAGCGTGTTTTTGTGTGGGCAATCGGGACATTTGGTAAGTGAGTGTATGAAAGATAGGGGTTAAATGCTACAGGTGCGGACAGGTGGGTCATATTGCTAATGGTTGTAGGGGTACCCGAGTGAATGTAATATGTGGCAACTGTGGTAAGAATGGGCATTATGCAGAATGTGTTCAGAACCGAGAGCGAAGTGTGTCGAATGTGGAATGGAAGGGCATGTATCAAGTGTATGTAGACAAAAAAACTGAGTGGGGTGACTGGGTGATGCATGTACGTGAGGGGTTGTTGCATGAGGATCAGCAATTTGTTTTGATAGAGTATGGTAGGAAACGTAAGAAAGGGAAGAACGTAAGTGAACGGAGTGATCGTAAGTTGTGTGATAGGGGTGTGAGTGCCAAAGTGAAAATGAGTGATAAAGCGTGTAATACGGATGAATGGGATGGTATGAATAGAACGTTATAGCATATGCAGGGTTTGATATTACTGAGTTGACTGAACGTGTAGGGGTGAGTGAACGGTTGGAGATGAGCGAAAGTGTAAGAGTAAGAGAGTGTAGCAGTAATATACAGTGATTGAAAGCATGAATGAATCGTTGCAAAGAATTGGAAAGGTCAATGAGCGAAATGGGATGGGTTAGTTGAAGAATTGGGGGAGGTATTTGGGAATGAGTTAGAGGGTATAGATGAGATTGTGGATGAAATTGAGAGTGGTAATAGTGAAGAAGATAGCGTGAATCTGAGAGAGAATGGAGGAGAAAATGTAAATCTGAATGTTGCTGGAAGAGAGAGCGAGTCTGAGAGAATGATTACGTGCCCGCTAACGCGTTCTAGAGGACCTGCTAGTGAGCATCCGTGGGTGTTGCGTAAGGCAATTTAAATGCAGTGTGAAAAGTGTTGGTTGGGAAATGCTAAAAGTGGGGAGAATTATAGAGGGATGAGTGAGTTTTTTAATTAGCATTTCCCAACGTTTTGTGAGAGAGAGAGAGAGAGAGAGAGAGAGAGAGAGAGAGAGAGAGAGAGAGAGAGAGAGAGAGAGAGAAAGTGTAATTGTCGTTAGTGAGTGCTTCGGTTGTTGGAAGAGGGATGAGGTCGTTAGTTTGTTTACGGCGCTGTCTGTCTGTGGAATATGTGAAGGATTTTTCAGTTTTTGAATGAGTCTTGAGTCAGAGCTAGTGCCGGTCAGTCGTTTGGTCTTGGACAGTTTTTTTGTTTGCTTTTTGAGAGTTGTTGGTTTTTCTTGTTAGTGTGCTGTTCTTGTTGTGTATATAGTTCTATCTTCTTTTTTTATGTTTCCTTGTTTTGTTTGTGTGGTTTTGGGTGCTGTGTTGGCGACCGTGGACGCCTTACTCCATCTTCCAGCAACCGAGGATCAGGGTGAGTGTTGTGTACTGTTTTTTGTGGTTTTGAATTCCGCCACAGTGCAATGAGCTAGAGCCTCGCTCCTGGCGCTAAGTAGAGGAGAAATGCTCCGGAGACTGTCCCACTTGCTACACGAAGGTTGAGGGCTGAAGGAAGGCTCCCTCATTCTCTTGTAAAGAGATGTGGGGATTGATCTTTACCCAAGAAATGTCTCTTAAGTGGCAAGATTCATTGGGGAAGCGACGAAGAGGGCTCTTATGAGGAGAGGACTCCTCAGAACTTGATTCACTTCCCAGACCCCTTTCCAGCAGCTGTCTCTGGTCGCAACCTGGGATGGAACAGGCTGAACTGAGGGGACGACTGCCTGTGGGCAGACCCCACTTTGGGCTACTGGTATGCCTCCTCCCAAGCAGCGGGGAGTATGACAGGGACCGATGCCTAAGAAAATCAGCGGGACGAGCAGCTGCCTCTTCCACTGACACTTCACCTTTTGCACTGTTTTCAAGCTTGTCCATCAGGACATGCACTGATGCCGCTAAATGGGTCAATATACTCACTACCAGATTTAAACGTTGCTCAAACTTATTCTCAAGGCTGGCGAAGCGATCGGGTTCGGAAGTGATGGAGCCAGGAGAAGGAGTAGGTGGTTTAGGAGAATTACCTGATGCAGGTGGGGGAAGGATTAACAGTTGGAGAATTTACAGACATGTCAGCCTTATCCTACCTAGGAGTCAAAGCCAAACTAGCTAATTTCCCGCTGGCTTTAGAGGCTGCTTTCCTCTTCCTTTCTCTTTCTAGCTTAGCTAAATGAGAATTTAAAGCTTTCCATTTCTGTTCTCCCCAATCCCTGCACTTGTCACTAGTCACGGAACACAAGGTGTGAGAATCATGAGTCAATTTTGTCATCTGGGTATTGCAGTCTTTACTGCAATACTGGAAACTAGAACTACTAGTGTCACATATATCCTAACTAGTTGAAAAGTCAAAATTGTGAAAGTCAAATCCAAAAGTCACTATGTGAAAAAATGCCGAAAAGGCTACAAAAATACTTCACCAAGGAAGAAAATTAAGAATCCAAAAAACTCTTAACTGCTGTAACAACACCAGGTGTTGACTGATGCTACAAGAGGCAGAAACAAATTGTGGTTCTGGCGATGTTGTTCATCCTTCGTAACCCAAAAGTGGGCGGGGCATAGTCACCTACACAAAACAAAAGAATCACTACCGCAGAATTCAGAATTCTAACTGCCGTTCGAGTAGAAACTCTTAGCTAAGTAATTACTGGGTATTACATATATAAAAATTTAAATTACTGTAATAATTACCTTCTAACTAGACATACTGCCATATGCTTCAAACAACAAGTTGTTTGCACTGCCACCCTCAGCACACTGTGATTGGAGCTAAGCAATGACAATCTTGGTCACAAAAAATTAAAATTTAATTTAAATTTTCATTCACTTCAATACTTAACACTTTTTATATTAGTTCACAAATGATACCAATGCATAAGACATCATCTTGACCTAAGGGAAACCATATTTCTTTTAAGACATTGGAAATGAAAAAAAAAAAAGTTTAATATTCTTTGGTAAGTGCATAACACTAACCGTACATTGCTTCTAAGATTTTGGATGACACAAAAACAATCATGTTGCACCACTTTTCAACAGCACTGTACAGTCTACCAGCATGGTGGGAAAATGCAAAGTATGAAAAATCTAGAATGTAATGTTAGTCCTGGTGGTGAGGTGGAGGTAGACAAACTTCACAAAGTAGGTCAGCAAAGAATTATGTACAGTATATTAAATTCCTTCACTTATAAAACAATGCTACATCTAAAAGGTTTTAATAATTAGAAATCAATTTCTCACTATGGAGGGAATTAGATAGCAATAACGGACAAATAAAAATTGCAAGTTCTTTTACTCATGAAATATTTGGGGAAAATGGATGATATGGGAGATAATTACAGATTACAGTGAACCCCGTATTTGTGGGGATCGTCCCAGCCCCCATGAATAGGTCAAATCATGAATGCTTAAAACCCTCTAAAAACACTTAGAACTGCCCATTTTGATAGCTTAAACCAAGGAAAACCCTGTAAAAATGCTTATACCTGAGTATTTTAATAGTTTTATCACAAAAAATGCATTTATTCATGAAAATTATATGAAAATACAGTAATTAGTTAATATTTCTTAGTGAAAAATACCACGAATGGGTGAATTTTCCGAGAATGATGGCTAGATATGTTCCACAGAGAAACCCGCGAATGCGTGAGTCCGCGAACCATGAGAACGCGAATACGGGGGGTTTACTGTAATTCTGGAAGTTTCTGTCGCTTTCTGAGTCCCTATTCAGTCTTACCCTCTGTTCAAAGGGTACCTCTGTGTCATTCTGTGTAAATATTGCCTATGCATGACTTGATTTTCAAAAGCAATCTTTTGTTCCTCTTATGAATTACCCTGCAACCAGTAATGTTTTTTTTAGGTTGCAGGGTGATGAATTAGAGTAACGAAATGCTCCTCTTGAAATGTTTGCCACATAGTATATGAAAAGAATGCCAATAGCTTAAAGGCTGTAATAGGAGAAGTGGGTTTGTGAGTGTAGGCCTACTTGTGAATGATGTCTTCATGAAATATTTTTGCAATGGAAAACAGTACCAGAAAAACCTGAGCCCCCACTTCTGAAATATCAGGTAAGGGATCAGGTTACAAAAGGTTACAAGTTGGATGGAGGATGAGTACTGTATACAGGATGTTACTGAAGCCATAATGCCTCTGGTGATACTGTATTCAACTGCTCCCCTTATGAAAAAGATTTTCACGGTAGGACATAAAATAGACCATGGCAGTGAGATGGGCTGCTGTCTGCCATTAATATGGAAAAATGGTAGAGAAGGTGTTTATAATAAAGATGCATGACATCTATTTTCTAGACAGTCACCATGGAAAAGTAGTGCCCATTACATGTGTACAACCAAGAACAATTACGATTATGATGGTCCATGACCACCTTCATCATGAGACAAAGTATACTGAAGAGAAATCTCCTTTTATCCTTTTCAACTGGGGAAACAAATACAGTACCCCTTGGGAATGTACGACAATGTTATGCAAGTTGGAGATACAGTTTAAATACCTAGTGAGGCGAAGGTCGATCATTACCATCTATTTCTGGGCAAGACTGACTGCTTGCAAGGTATTTGCAAAATAAATAATGAAATATACTAATGAGAATTTTGATTCAACTATAGCTTTCCATGCATGTTGCAAGTCCATTACCGAAGTACAAACTGCTACAATGATAAAATGCATCTTCCAATGCTAGACTGAATTTCTATTCCTAGTCCTACATTAGGCTAGGCCCCTTCATTTTTTAAAATGTTCAACTATCCAGACCTTTCAGTATTACTAGAGCCAAAATGTATCACTGTTATTGGAAAAATCCACTTGATAATAAGCGACCATATTATTAAGAACATGTCCAAAGACTTGAAGACCTGATGAAATTTGAATAAGAACAATATACGTTGGAACAACTTAATATCCTTTCTCCCCATCTGTTTAGGTAAGTAAAACAATACCTAATTAAATTTGCCTCATAATACCAAGTCATTGAATATGTTCCAGTATCACATGGATATCCATCTTTCTCTAACTAAACCTAAAAAAATCTGCATCCTACCTGCATGAGGGGGAACTTTGCCCCTGGGCCCCGCCTCAACTTTGCATAAAGAGACAGACCCTAAATTAACCTAACAGAGCATAAGGTGCCACATCCTACTTGGCCAGGAGGAGGTGGAATGTTCTCCATAAATTCCATAAAGGTATAGGTAGATCTAAGTAGTAGCTCTGCTGCAGCAATTTCCTTCTAACGACTTTTTCTACAGTTTTTTGGTTGCTAAATATGGATTTACCTTCAATTTTTGCCAACGAATGTAATTAACCTGTACTTAACCCCTGAAGTCCATCCAACAAGGAGTTTCCATACACGATCTTCACAAGACAGAGCACAGGTACGTCTGTTTGGAACGGTTCATACCCTGCCCGGCAAGTGCAATTATTGTTAACGTATGGGTACCGCACCCCCTGGGCAAAGGGACGTTCCATTTGGCTGACAACAAACAAATGCACGGCCAGTATCAGAAGCCCTAAAAGTGTAGAAAAAACCAGTTTCCAAGGTAAAAACAGGCGTGGAGCTAATACTAAGAATTACCTACATCCTAATCAGGTCCTCCCTAACACTGCATCCTACCTGACTGAGGGGAAACTACGTCCCTCTTGGGCTCTCTTACCCTGGTGTTTTAGGGATAAATCCTGCTTAATCCTTCATTAGGCTTAACATATTCTCACTACCTTTATGGAACTAAATAGCCTAACCTCTCTAAAGCAATCTAAGGGACAGGATGTTAAATAGAAACGCAAAAACAAGGAAAAAATTATGAGGATGAGAGGCTAGTCAGAGCATAGGGTATTGTTAATTTGGTTAGGACTCATTAAACATTAGGATAGCAAAACAATACATTGCCTAGGCTAGGCTAGGCCTGGTAAAAAAAAAAATCAATTGACTTTAGGCTAGCCCATGACCTTGTTAGTAATTACACACCACCCGTCATTGGTTCACATTCGCCGAATGCAGAAGATAAAAACCTGATTTCAATCATTAAAACTTGAACATGCTGATGGCAATATTTCGTCGACTTTTGTCTTGAAATATCGCCTCCTATATAGGAAGGACTAGTCAACAGAAGGAATCTAGCATAATCCGAACTGTTTCGAAAATTGAAAAAATCTATTGGAACCTGAAGCCCCCATTTAGCAATGCACGATAAATTGGAATGACAACATGCCTAGTGTTTGAGAGATGATAATTTGGCCATCGCAAAACAACTAGGGTTATGACAACCTTCAAGGTAAACTACGGTAGTCTTCGACATCACTTCTCAATCATCAAAATACATAGAGCATATCTTCATGACAAGCAATAACGTATGGTCGTTACTCTAAATCATTGTTCAGTGGTGACTAAAATCGTTCATACAATGTTAAAATTTAACAAAAACGGCGAAAATAAATACCCTCAGAAATGTTTTCCCCTATACGGGTAAGGTAACCTGCTTACCAGCTGATCTCAAGAAAGAGAATGACGCTGAAGTTCCAATAATTTGCTGAAAAAAAATGGCAATTTACATTTGATATTATATTCAGTAAGAATTACTTTGAGTGTTTTTGTCAGATAGAAAATAAAGTGACTCTTAATTATTAAAATTAATTCATAGATTATAAAACTGAATTAATAAGAACACATTTTTAAAACTAGTAAACATCATTGCAAGAAACAAGAATGAGTATGAAGGATAAATCGGGAATCGAGATTTTGAAGTAACTGCGTTTATAGCAATAAGGACGCTACTAAAGCATGAAATAGTTATTTTGTACCATAAAAACAATGATTAAAATTTTGTTATGTGTTTATATAGTTCTGTGCTGTTAGAGAAAAGATAAGTATGAAGCTCAACGATAGCTCCTTCATGGATGTTGCCATTGTCTATAATAAAAAGGTTTCTTCTTTAAAATATATCGGAATTAATCTTGTAAAGTATTGATAAATTACATAATATTAATATGATAATTCTTATTAAAATGTATTTCGTAGAAGGAACGCCACATTATTCTAAAATCTATGAGTAAATGAAATGAGTAGCTGGTATCTTATGGGGGATCGAGACTGCTTCTCCTTCCCTGCCCCTTCAGCGTGTACTGATGTACTTGTACAGTGGATAGTGTACCGTTTGCATGTGAATGTGTACTCGCTCTTAAATGGTAGTGAATATGAGGGATTTATCCCGCTTCTAAGTGATTTTTGTGTTCATGCTTGAAGTGTGAGTGATTCAATGGTGGTAAAATGGAGGTTACAGAGACCGAGGAAATAAACCTGACGCCACAGGAGCTGCAAGTTCTTTCAGAGCTTGACAGGTGAGGAGTAGGAGTAGAGCTGGAGTAAGACTCCTTCAGTAACCTTCAAAACTGATTTTCTTTCTTGCTTCCTTTTCTCCCTTCTTGCAACTCCTTGACGTTTCACAGCTCATGTTCCCTTGTGTTTCACCTCTCGTGTCTTGGAAAGGACGAATTCGTTCCACTTACACGAATACGAGATCAAATATATTGAAGTGTTTTCGTGTGGGATTTTAACAAGAGTTCAAATCCATGAGGGTGTTCTTCACCGGCCTCAGCTGACAGACGACGCTTGCACGGGCCCTCTAAGTCTGTTCAGCTTTGATCTGTTGAATAGTGAAAAGGATTCTAAGTAGTGGGTTTTGTGTAGCAGTCTGGGATAGCAGCATTTACATATTTCGATGCTGATCGGCGTTTCTGCCATGTTCAGCAGCCTCTGCCACCGTGTCTTTTGTTTACGGGACTGCTTAGCCTAGAGGACTTTATGCCAGCCGTGTTTCAGTGTTGCTTTCTTATAAATGTTAAAAGCCTTTTCTTTTCGTTTATGGATCATTTTTAACATATAAGTGTCCAATAATCATCTTCCCAGGGTAACCAAGCCATTGTTAACTGAGGCCACGTCAGAGAGCTTTGGTGTATCCTGTTGGGGGTTCACAAAGACTAGGCCCAGGGTGTTGTTATTATGTTATTGGAAAAGTCAAAGGCTAGCCCATGTCATATATATATATCCATTTCAAATGAATATGCAAGAAAATGTACTAAAGCCATGGTAGCAGTCAAGCCGTAGGTTAGGTCATCTTGCCAATTGAAAGATTAGCAGAATTAAGCAAAGCTGTGCCCTTGCATTTAAATTGTAATTAAGCATCTTTTGTAAGCTGTTCTAAGTAAAATTTGTAGAATTTTGTTCCCATATTTTTATATATAAAGTCATTTTAATGCTAGCCAACACTATGTTCAGTCAATTTTTGGTAGCCTAGAGCATAGACTAGGGAACTTTGTTATGAGGAGTTTTGGCAATTTAATTGAGCTAACATCCAGGCTTGCTGGTAGAAATTTACTAACCTGGCTAGACTAATGTACTTAAAAGTTGGCAGAATCTAAGAAAGATTACAGCAGACCCCACAGAATGTGAGAACACGAGCAGAGAACTGTACATATTACTGATTATTTTCTTAAGGGTTTATTAACAGGGTTTGCAGCACATCTTTTGCTTGTATCTCAAGTAGGGTTTAATGCAATGTAAAATGGTGAAGTTGCAAATAATTTACCCAGCTTCTAGAGGTGGTGTACCATTGAATCTTTAAAGCTTAGTATTTCTGTGAAAGTTAATTTGCAGAGATACATAGAATATAGGTTCTATATACCATACATTTTTCTGAGGATTATTATTGTGTTTATACATAACTTTTAAAATATATAGCAAATCATGTACAGCATTTACTAAACTAATATATGTTTGACAGTTTGATAATTGAATGCGTTATTAATGTTGTTTGAGTAATTTTGTTTAGAACATTAAGAAATTGTAGTTGTTTCATCTAGGCCATAAGTTGGTTGGTATGACTCAGGTCTCCAATATTCTGAAGTGCAGTACGTTGCAAGGAACTGTAATAAACATTTTCAAAGTTGATTTGTATTTCTTCAGATTGAGGTTACCATTTTATTGTTTAGACTAAATGATTATTGACTGAATGTCCTATTTTGCAAGAGTGTATGTATGTAGATACCTACGAAGAACATTCAGTGTATTATGTATGGTTTTTACTGTTTATAGGTAATGTACAAAGGCCTCATATATTTATAACAGTGATAAAATCAGTGCTACCTGTTTTAGGTAATTTGTCCTTCCTTTACTAGAATGCTGTTTTCTGGTGTGGATGTCTGCTTCTGCCAGAGATTTATTTTTAGATAGAGTGGTTCATGGGGGTAGGTGTATGTTTCTTAATATTAGCAGTTATGAATAGTAATAATATTAATAGGTGAAGATTAAATTATTTGTAGCAGCTACATATAGAACATTGCACAAATTACACATTTGAATTCATTTGCCGTGCTCCTTGTAGTCTTTCCCTTCAAGGTCCCTATAAAAATGAACATACAGCAGCAGTTGTACAGTATTTTTCTGGATTAGGTTAGTTTTAAAACAGTAGGCTATACAGTACATGTATAGTAATTTGGGTCATGTTTATACTTTCACAAATTAGTTCAGTACAGTGCGTATTAATTTTCTATGAATGTTGAGTATATATACTATATATATATATATATATATATATATATATATATATATATATATATATATATATATATATATATATATATATATATATATATATACCAGTATATACATATATATATATTATATATGCATATATATATGTATTATATATGCATATATATATATATATATATATATATATATATATATATATATATATATATATATATACACACACACACATATATAGCCTACATTATATAGGCCTATATATATATATATATATATATATATATATATATATATATATATATATATATATATATATATATATATATATATATATATATATATATATATTAGCACCTACATGTATATTATACATAATGTGTATGAATGTTTATACATAGTAATATGTATGATGAGCTGCTTTTAATTTGAACATGGTATATAGTGTAATCTTCTCAGATACTGGAAGTAGGCTTTACTGTTTTACTTTTTATAATTTGAACTTGTTGCTTTATAATGCTCATGATGATTGCTAATGTGTTTATTATGTATGCAATATTATTATTGTGCATACATATTGACCCTATGTAGTCTATGTTGGGTATTTGGTTGCAAGGCTGGCTGAAGCATTCTGTTTTATGTAATGTAATTTTGTGAGTACTGTAGGCTGTTTCCTTCAATTCATCCACTCGCCAACATTGGTTTTAGATAGATGTGGCAGTATGCATAGCTAGCTCGCTATTGGCTGAAATCAATGTTTCCAATATCGAAGGCTTGCTGTGATAAAGATGCAAACTATTTTATTAGTTATACATCTGAATGCTTATATATACAAAGACCCCTCATACCTTATTTAGATCATAAACATGCCGATTTATGCAGGTAATATATAAGAATCCAAGCACATGATTGATGAGCTTTTAACAGTCTATCGCGTCAAACTGAAATGAATGATGGGCTTTAAATAATTATTTTTTATCTCGTTGTAAGTAAGTAAAAAGACATCTGATTATGCAAGTTAAAATAAGAGGTATTTTAATAGTATTCAAAATACTGTAACGAAATATTTTTGTCTTATGAGGCTCTCTTGGGCCTGGAGGAGGTGACTGGAACAGGCACTGCAGTATTGGCTGGGAGATGGTAAATTTCAGTTAATACATGGCATGATGGTAATGGTATTGTGTTTTTCTTTTCAGGATACATTGCATATTTATATAATTTTTTCTTGAGTTTACAAATAGTTATAGTAGTTCAGGGAATGGGCACTTTCAGGACTATTTAGCAAAACAACTTATTGAACAAAAGTTTGAATTCTCATTCTGTTCCCATCATCTTTAAAGTGTTGATGACATACATAGAGTGTGAAGGGATAGCTTAGACACATTTTTTCATTGTTAGGAATTGGAAAGATAGACAGAATGAACAAATAAAGGATGTAGGCTAATAAAATAAGTACTTTTGACTGAAGTGGAATGTGTGTGTGTGTGTGCTTAAAAGAAGGCCAGTACAATAAAGTATCTGGCAGATAAGTAGTATAGGCCTAGCTTCATTGGTCCATGCTATGTTCTAGCAGTCAGCAATATTATAGGTTATTTTTCAGTTGACAGATGTATATATTACTTTGGTATCAGAGTAAGTTATCTTTTATATACATTCAATGAAACTGTACATTGAATAAAGTATGAATGATAAGAAAATCTTGATTTTAACAGTTTTTGAGTATAGGTCAATGTGTAGCCTGGGCTATACTAATAAGATAAATGATAATTATTGAAATTTCATCGTTTGTTTGTGATTGATCTGAGTAGAATGTTTGATACAAGTTCATTTGTTGTGTGCTTTTGTTGATAACATTAGTGATACACATCAGCATGCTAGTGATTTATATGAGAAGGGGCAAGGGTTTTTCTTTATATAGACATTAACATGTGTTACTGAAGAAATTGTTTAATGTTTATCACAGTAAGCCAACAATATGGGAAATGTTGATTGATTGTCAGCCAGTCATTTACTACCTGTGCACATGTGTCACAACTTCTCCTGTGGGTGTGGCAGATGAAAATTGGGTAGACATATGAAATGAAAACGACCGTAGTTATTTGTATTTTCAGGTAGGCCCTATTTCCACCATGTACTTTAAAGCTTTGGTGCTGTACACATTACATATGTGTGTACTCATATGTTCAGTCTATTTTGCAGAGTACAGGAATGCTTTTGCAAGCTTGGCCATAGTGAAGATTGAATTGAAAGCTATCTGTACAGTTCTGGTCATGCTCTTGACCTTCAGAAAATTGTCTTAACTGAATGAAAGTGAAAGTACTGTTATCAGTTCTGTTAATGCTGCCATTACTGCACATCCTTATTATTGTTGCTATGTTTTTCATGGTTGAGTAACAAATGTAGTTTTTTATGTCATAAATGTGAGTTGTAAAGGTTTCCATTATAAGATTGAAATGATAAGGCACTTTCACCAACCTCTTGGCCTTTTTGTTGCTAAAAGTATAGTTAGTTTTAGCTGGTGTTGTATAGCTTGAATGATATACCTAGTGTTAGGTATAGGGCCTGATGTTGAGTTAGGTGTATTGCTGCATATAAGAGACTGATGTTTGGTAATTAATACTAGTGTAGTTTTAGGTTAATTGTTGAAGTTATCGGACATTGGTCATATTTATAGGTAATCCATTTAGATTCTTAAGGTATCTAGCTTTATTACTGTTGTCATTTTGTATTACATATTATTATTATTCAGAATGTATTGATATTATTATTCAGAAGATGAACCTTATTCATGTAGAACAAGCCCTCAGGGGCCATTGACTTGAAATTCAAGTTCCCAAAAAATATGGTATTCATTAGGAAGAAGTAAGAGGAGGTAAAGAGAAATACAGAAAGAAGGGATCTCACTTATTAAAAAAGAAAAGTAAATAAGTTAATAAATAGATAAAAATTTATTAAAATGCAAGGAGAATAGTATTAGGGTAGTAATGCATTAGGTCTTTGCTTGAACATGTGAAGTTCCAATTACACGATATCCTCAGGGAGACTGTATTCGAATGTTTTGCTGTAGACAGCATTTGTGTTAAGTGATGCACATTAATTTATGATCCTTTCTGTCATGGTCTAGTAAATAGATTTAGTTTACACTTCCTAATCCAGTGAGATGTTCCAGGGCCCCCATCCCGTAGTATTATGTAAATTTACATCTTGTAGTAGTCAATCCTGAGATATCAGTAGCTTTTAATAGAAATTTTATTACTGTAAGAAATGAGTTGAAGTATTGAGTAACTGAAGTTGGCACTAAGGTTTCATTGTCTTTTTCATTTAATTGTGAGGCACCAGTATTTAATTGTTTATTTTTTCTTTAATGTAAAGTTTAGAAGTTTACCAAAAGAGCAGTAAAACATCTGACTTGAAAGACTACTGGAAAGCCTTATCATAATTTAAATGGTACCAGCATTTTGATTGCTTGATTGTTGAAAAGATCAGAATTGGCAGAAGTTACTGTTATGAGTATTTTGTCATTATGTAGTCTAATTATATAGTAGTTTCAATGCTATGTATTAGTCACTTTCAAATGCTGCTTGCTTGTATATAAATGGTATTGAATGCTGTCCAATCACTCCTTGTCTTGAAGTTTCATCCATTCCCTTTGATCTCATCCTTATAAGCTGTTCAACTTCTTTAAGTTACCTTCCTCCAGTATTCAGTTCTCTTTTAAGAACAAATCCTGTGGTTGAAGTTAAGTATACCTTAGTTTAACCAGACCACTGAGCTGATTAACACCTCTCCTAGGGTTGGCCCGAAGGATTAGATTTATTTCACATGGCTAAGAACCAATTGTTTACCTAGCCACAGGACCTACAGCTTATTGTGGAATCCAAACCACATTATAGCGAGAAATGAATTTCTATCACCAGAAATAAATTCCTCTTATTCTTCATTGGTTGAGCTAAGTGAGAGTGTGAGAATATGACTTGGTGTCTCATTAAGTTGTTTTATTTTACACTATGGTACTATAATATAATTTCTATTGGTAGCTTGTGTTCACTTCCATAACATTGTTTTAAAATGCCATCAAACAGGTCCTAGGTAATCATCAGATGGTTAATAAATTGGTATTCTGAAGCACTGTACCCTGTTCAGTAGAGATGCACCAGCAAGATATGGGTCTAGAGACATTAGTCTATATGTGCGCAGGTATCATTACTAACTTTTAAAAGGTCTAATGATGTTATACTGGGATGGCACTTCATTTGATCTGGTAGTTACGAGCACATCTTACTTCTGTCTAGGACATTGTCTCTTACTGTCTGTCAGGTGGTTGTGTTTAAGGATTTTAGTTGGAAAGAAGTAGTAGGTATATACTTATTGCATTTTCAGGGTTGCTAGTATTCTTTGATAGTTATTAAATTTCCACATCCAATGGAAAGTTTTTGTAAACTGGATGGCTTTGTGGTGGAAGTGTTTTCCAGTATCATTTATTCTTGTCATCATTTACTCTTTAAGGCTTTGGGATGCATTAAATAATATGCTTGAGTAATTTTTTAAGTGACTCATTTTACAGTAGGCTTACATACAGCAGATTTGCTTGTATCTATTGTTATTTCCAATGTTTTTTTTTCTTAGGGCATTCTTCTTTCCTCCCAATCTTCACCAATAGATTATGTGTAACATAATTTTATAGGGTTAAAATTGTAAGTTAGTTTGGTATTGTGCTTCTTTTTTGTGATATATGAGCATATTTTAGTACAGTAGTTTCATGTGGTGCTTAAAATCTGCCTGTTCAAGTCATGTTGTACCACTGTAATTTCCACTGTGGTACTTCTGTCTCTTGAGTGTAGCCAGTCTCTTCCTTCATGTAAAGCTGCCGCCCCCCTCCTTTAGTACCACTTCATGGAGGGGTCTGTTTACAAAAATGATGTATGAGACCCTTCACTCTATCATTTTCAGTTTAGAGCAGCTCCAGAAGGTGCATAAAATAAATTATCTTTGGGAACTTGTACATTGTTGCTCTGGAATTTACAGGACTGAATTGTTTAGTAATGAATTTGGTAGTGTGGTGATGGAGCGAGATTGAGTGAGCTTGGCATTTGAGTTGACTTTATACAGTCTATAGTTCATTTTGTAGTGCTTCTGTGCGAGAGTATAGCCTTTGAATATGTAATGTTTCCCGTGTGATGACCTTTTATGGACTACACTTTTGTCAGCTCTGATTACTGGAATGCTCATCGTGGCTGTTATTGCTCACAGCATTTTATGTTTATAAACTTTTACACTTTAAATGTCACTGTATGTACTGTTTCCATGCCTTTAGTTGAATATAGGTACAATTTATCTCATGTCTGGCATACTATGTGGATAGTCTCTTGCAAGGGTTAACTTATTGCTAATCAGCCTGATGGTGAGCATTAAGATTTAAATTATGCAAATTTGTCAAGATTTGTATTTGTGGTTCTCTTGTCTTTAGTGCTTTTCTGTTTTCAAAAATTGTTCCCTCTGAAAAGGTCATTTTTTTTTTTATTTGTGAGCTAGATTGCACAGAAAGTTATGAGTGTACTTCTGCGAAAATTTTACCAAAAGTCTGTCGCTTGTCTGGCAACAGTGATTAGATAATTGTAGGTCGAGTTGAAAATCATGCCAGTGGTTGCAGTGATATAATTTTTTGTTAAAATATTAGCTGTTCATAAGATGGGTACAAGCTCTAGGGTGCTCCCCCTTGTATTTTCTGTGGTTATTGGTTTAATATATGTTTCTGTTTCCCCCATAGAAGCCACTCTGCTTGTAAATGTTCAGTTACTCTGCATGTGATATTAATTTTGTGGTTGCAAATTTTATTGCTGTTTTACGTTTATCTTGAATTTGGTTGTCATGTTTCAGTTAGGATATGTGTATGGGAGGTAAAAAATAAAATTTTCATTATGACTGGGAATGCTAACACAGACTTTTCTGTGTAGTTCATATGTCCGAGGAATGCAGACAGGGCAGATCTTCAAAGGAAAGGAGATAGATAGATAAAAAAAAGATTAACCTGAACATCAAGTCTCTTATAAATTACACTAACATGTACAGTGGGAACTGAATGTGTTATTACATAGTTCCTGCATTCATTTAGTTATAAGTTCCTGCATTCATTTAGTTACAAGTTCCTGCATTCATTTAGTTACATACATAGAAATGACTTGCATAACTAAAAAGTACATTTCAGGGATTTTACTCATTATTAACTGGAACTTTTACACACGAGAGCTGCTTTCAATTGCACAGGCTGAAAAATTCTTCCAGTTGCTCTTTGAAACTTCACTGAAAACATTTAACATAATGCGAAAATTCCATTTCTGTAGTGTGAGGATTGATTAAACTGTCAAAGACTGGCATGACGACTGCCATTGATACTTCACGGAAAGACCTTTTTATTGTTCGAGTAAGAATAAGAAACAAGGTTTTTTTGTTTGTGCTTTTCTTTATAGCGGATTGGTGGAGCCGGGGTACTACAGATTCCACGTTTTATTAGGATACAATATCTGAATGGAGTCTTATTGTGACCATAATGGAACGGAAATCATTGGCCTGCAGTATTTACGACAGAGGTCTGGGGAAATGTAGAACTAATCTGGCTAGTGCATGTAAAATATTTTAATAACGTAAATGAACATTGGTCATGGGTTGTATTTTGTTTCCGGGTATGTTTATAGGCTAAAGTTCTTCAGAGAGATATTAAAAGAAACTCTTCAGTTGTTAAGACATAAAGCGTTATTAAAATGGCATCATGCCAATTTTGAGGCATCATCAAGTGTATGTTTGACACATGGTAAAAGAGTTGTTTTTCGCTCCATCATTACAAGACTGTCGTAACTCCAAAATCTTGATTTTTCAGAAGAAGCGTTTTAAAGTTTCAAAGCCCTATAACTGCACTTAGACTTACGACTTTATTACCAAAAGACGCAGAATTAAATGGGCAATCTTATGAGCTATGTAACTCAAAACTTCAAATTTTTGAGTTACGACAGTCTTGTAATGATGGAGCGAATATCTAAACTTTTTTTATTGTAATATTAAGGAAAATAAAAGATTTACATAAAAGGGGTAGTTTTGTCGACGACCCTTCTGTAACGACCAGATTTTATCATCCTGTAATAGTATTCAGTTTTATCGTTTTGGAAACACACGCAGTCGTCATACACATCGTACAATTCTATAGTTGGAGCATCAGCGAATGGTCAAAGCCGACGCCGCGCTGGTCTTTTAGGAAAATATGGTTTCTCTCTCTCTCTCTGAATGACTCATGCGCTTCAGTCTGCCATAATAACACCCTCTTGCCGTTTTCTTACTCGAGAATAATATTGCTGATCAGAGATCATAAGCTATGTACTGAAGAGTGCAATTTATTTTTGTCTAACGGTTTATTAGTTTTTATACATGAACCTCTCTCTCTCTCTCTCTCTCTCTCTCTCTCTCTCTCTCTCTCTCTCTCTCTCTCTCTCTCTCTCTCTCTCTCTCTCTCTCTCTCTCTGTACAAATATAGTGGACTGATATTAAAGGCCGTAAAGTTTATCTGATTGAGAGTCCTTGATCTAATTTTACCTTTTTTGATCATTTCGCTTTTTTTTCTGGAGAGTTTTGCTTCATACGCGTTGTAACAGAGGCAGAGGTAAACGCGTGGGAATTTCGAGGTACTGTACTTTGGGTTTTGTAAACGAGCTTATTTTTGAGGTGCTAGTTTGTTAGGCTGTAGAGAACAGTCTGTGATTGAAAAATACTTTAATTTAATGATCCGTGCCCGCAGGTGATGAGTATTTTCTTGAGGTTGTAAATAAAACACGAAGGCGAAACTTTCTATCGTGTCATTGCATTTGATGTACATACTTTCGAAAGTTTTCATTTGGCTATTGACCATGCAGGTAGATGCCGAGAAATTTGTTATTTTTACGTTGTCTACTTGGTTATCCTGTATTGTTATTCATTGGGTGAAACCTGTTCATATGGAACAATCCCACAGGGGCCATTGGCTTGGGAAATTCAAGCTTCCAAAGAATATGGTGTTCATTTGAAAGAAGTAACGGGAGGTAATAGGAAACACTGAAATTAGAGATCATTTATTAGGAAAAATTAAAGATAAAATGTAAGTAAATTATAAAATACAAGGAGAATTGCTTGGGGTAGTAATGCGTTGCATCTTCGCTTGAACCTTTGATTTTCCAATTGCACAACACCCTCAGGGAGACTGTTCCACAGTCCAACGATATAAGGAATAAAGCAGCTCTGGAACGATACAAGGAATAGGCTAAAGGAGCTCTGGAGCTGAGAAGTTCGACAGCGAGGCACATGTACTGCATATTGGTGATTCTTTTCAGCAAATCTGTTTGCTCTCGGCTGGAAAAAGGGATAAGGGATCAGTTGTGAATGTGAAATATGTTAAAATA
The DNA here is from genome assembly GCF_040412425.1 of Macrobrachium rosenbergii. Classification (NCBI taxonomy): domain Eukaryota; kingdom Metazoa; phylum Arthropoda; class Malacostraca; order Decapoda; family Palaemonidae; genus Macrobrachium; species Macrobrachium rosenbergii. Next base: position 44,280,813 of record NC_089793.1, read on the forward strand.
CAACTTGAAAATTTGACAAGCAAGAGACCATCGATGGTGCAAGTCATAACTGCTAATGTTAGGAAACAAGAAACCTACCACTACCACCACCACGAACCACTGTCCAAAAGAGGGAAATCTCTGGTAGAGGCAGACATCCACGCCGGAGAACAGTATCTTAGTAAACGGAGGTTGAATGACCTAAAAGAAGTGGAAATTGGGTATTTGCTGACACTTTCATTAGATGTCTATCAAAAGTAAGACGAGAGTCAAAAGTTACACCAAGTGTAGTTAAAACATCAGACTCTGGCTTTTAGCCAGTTTGGTAGGCTGGTCTTGATTGATCTATTTTTTTGGTTAATATATAATTTTATTGAAGACTTTTATTGACAGGATAGCCGAATTGAGGAAAACAAGCTGTTACTTAAAGTTTACTTGATATAAAGTTCACTTGACATAAAGGATCTAGTTGCGACTAGGACTAATATCCTGTGGTGTATTTTTGTCGTTTATTCAAAAATAACTTCGGACTGGCATGATAACCACGCTACATTATATATCTTTTGGGTTCTTCAGGTTCTTGAATGAAAAATAAAAATAGATCGGGACTGAGAAAATCCTGCAGCACTTGAGGCAGACAGAGGAGGATGGAGTTAACACAAAACAGATACCTTAAACTTCATTTATAGTTTACAATTTTTTTTTAACTATTTACAAAAAGTTAGGTAAAACCAAAGATCAACCAATCATAATTGTTACAGGAAAACACCAATGAGTCTGTATTCGTTAACAAAAAAAAAATCCTTAAAGACGACAAACAAGAAAAAGTTTACAAAATAGTTAATCAAAAGTTATACTCATAGAAACTCCATTTCAATCATTAAAGACCTCAGGACACTGTACGGTTAGATAGTTTACGCTCGTTTTAAACACTTCGTTTTTACAGTGACTGCAAATCACAAACAGTAAACATACAAATTCATAATTATTAACAGGCAGCAAAAAAAGTTTACTATTACAAAAGGTTTACTATTACAAAGTACCTTAGTCTTAAGTACACTAAACATTAACAAAAAAAAAGGACTATATCATATGTATATAAAAAACCAAAAAGCCAAGGTCATCATGATCAAAATGCCCCCAAAACGAAATCCTCCTCCAGAGCACAAGAGCCGTTACACTGGACTAAAACATTGGTTGTGACAACCCTCTGCAATAAATGGTGCAGGGCACTGCAGGCACCAAGAAAATTGTGACACAGCAGAGATAAATCAAATCAGACCACCAAACTTTACCTCCTGCAAACACAGGCGAAGCTGCAAATAAAGACGAAACTGCAATTCAGGAGCCGTGGTTCTCAACGCAGACGAAACTGGCTTTGCTGAACATGACGTTACTCATACTTAACCCTGTAGGTCCAGAGTCCCAAATCTCATTGCCGTTACTGACCCCAGACTCGAATCAACAGGTCGCCCATGCTGCTATGGACCTTTAACTGGTTCGTCAGGTCCCGATAGTCCGATACCTTACTGACTGCTGAGGCCGCCGTGCCTTTACTGACTAAAGCAGTTAGACACCTCACCTCCACCTCTTCCAGAAAACAGAGGTGGAACGACCTTCACTGGGAAACAATTGTTCCGATTGTCCCAGCAAACAAATACCAGTAACGAGGCTGTACAAACCCTTACAATGTTATATATATATATATATATATATATATATATATATATATATATATATATATATATATATATATATATATATATATATATATATATATATATATATATATATATATATATTATGTATATGTGTGTGTGTGTTTGTAGAACCGACTGGTCACTTTTTTTTTTTACCAGACGCATATGTATTTTTAACAATCACAGTGATGAAAAGACAGTTCTGAGATTAAATCGTATGGAAGATGAATGATTAAAAATGATTGTGCAATGGAAAAGAAGTGTGTGTTAGAATGTGTAGGATGGAGAGTGGTTTGGCATAAAAGCTGGTCTGCGGCTAGAGTGTATTATGTGTTTGAGACTTTTTAATGTCTAGGGAGGGAGTGATGTGAGATATCATAAACGACAGTGGATGTGGGTGTGAAGTTTGGTGATAAAAAATGAATTGGGCATGGAGTATGGGATGGTTGATTCCAGGAGATGGTACATTACTGATATAGATGGTGAAGAGATATTGTTAAGACAATAGGTAAATAGTTTGAAAGTGTTTGTAAGAGAGTGTCAGAAGCTTAAATATAAACCATGCAGATGTAGCTGTAAATATATATGTAGAATCTACCGGTCACTTTTACCAGATACATATGTGATTGTAATACCCACGATGTCCTCTTAACTTCTAGATGGCGGAAGAATAGAACTAATTGAGTTGTATGCATATTCGGAATTAAGTCTTAACAGATGTTATATGGATGGGAATGAGGTTATTCACCGAATAGATTAAGCAAGCAAGGTAGCAGGCTGTATGCAGACATTGGAAAGAGAACTCTTGAATTATCTATAGAACCCAGGGTGGAAATGTTTGAAGGGATCGTTGAGCCAGCTCTCTTTGAATGAATTGACGTATGGATTGTGAATGTGAATGAAAGACATGGAAGCTGTAGAGTATATGTGTTGTAAGAATTGAGAAACGTGTAGATACTGTATGTAGAAATGATAAAAAGGTTGGTTTACATAGAAGAATAGATCAGAATATTTTAAGATGATTCGCTCATGTAGAAACAATGGTCGATGATAGGTCGATGAAAAGTAGTTTGGGGGAAGTAGGACACTAGTTAAGGGAGATTGCTTGATGATGAAATATATATTTTGCAGATTTCCGCAATTTTAGGCGTTTTCGCTATTTTTCCCTTCCTATTTCGCCTGTTCATATGACCCTATACACTTCACTTAGTTCCCTTAGGTTTTTGGGTAGGTTAGGGCATGTAACCGTCCATTCTGACGTCCTTGGCATCAAGAATGAGAGGGGTTAGATTTATAATGTGCTGGAAATTTTGGTTCATACTCTCAGCTTCCACTCGCGAGGTTAAAGTGAGTGGCGTTGTGTTGTTGTTGTAGAGGATCCTTCCGGCTTGAGAAGTCCCTTGTTTTAATAAATGCAGTTGATGGTTTCATATTCTCTCTCTCTCTCTCTCTCTCTCTCTCTCTCTCTCTCTCTCTCTCTCTCTCTCTCTCTCTCTCTCGTGACAAGCATGTACCCTTTATATGTTACTTTCTTTATAATTTTCAGTTTTGTATTATTGGTAAGACGTACAACAGTGATTGATGCCTAATCTCAGTATGTCGTAACTAAAGCACTGATTCTCAAGTAGCCTGGATAGCTTCATTAGCAGCTGTTGATTTCCTGGATATGTTATTATTGTTATTTTATGTGATGTCTTTTATTATTGATTGTTCATCCTTCACATGGTTTCTCTCCCCTACAGCCGTCAATTTGGCTTTGTGAAATTGAACGAGGCAGGGAACAGCCGGAAGCGTGCTCTCGTGCTGAAAGCTGTCCGCTACCTCGAGTCCCTGATTATCCAGGCTAACAACAACAAGAACAACAACAACAATAATAACAATAACAACGATGGCGTGGAGTCAGATTCGATCAGCCCCAAGAAGCCCGTGTCTTCGTCGCCTCCTTCCATCAAGCAAGAGACGGACCTCTTCAGCCCCAACACCACCTCCTCCACCACCCCCACCAGCGTCCCCTCCAAGACCACAACGGACATTACCCTGTTGGAGGAGAGCTTCGGAGACGTGGAGGACTGCATCAACCCCAACAACAACAATAGCAACAACAACAATGACAACGCCCCCTCCACGACGCACAACACGGCCGATAACAGCCTTAGCATCGAGCCCAAGACTTACTGTAAACTCGGTCATCTTCATCTACTCCTGGAGGATTACCCCAAGGGTGAGTCTTTCAGATGGACACTTTTCGTTCGTTTATTTACAGTTTTCGCCCCACAGATGATGCTTAATGTAAGATGTATATTTTTATCCATATCTATCTATCTATATATATGTGTATGTGTGTGAAATTCCACCAGGTTTTTTTTTTCTTGTGCTTCCATTTCCACAAATCTCAATTCATCTCCAGCAGCCTGTCTTATGGTTCTTATGTGTAGGTCTGAGTCTTCCAACTCTAATGGTGCCCAGAGACACCAAGTTGACACGATCACGTACTAACTTCCCCTGATTGGAGCGAAGGACACATTCAAGCACCTCTATCTCCCTTTCATCATTACTGGTTCATCATCACATTGAAATTCCGCACTTTCCCTTGTGTTGTATTTTACCACTTAATATTGCCATTTGACTCCTCATATTACTCTTAAAGCTTTATTTTAAACATTAGCTATATCTTTTAGACATAGTTTCATGGTCATACCATGATTCTTGTCAGTGTAGCAATACAAATCATACTAGACTGAAGGAAAATCTTTATGTCTCAATTTCAGTCTATTTGGTTTCAACATTTATTCAGCTGGCCCTTGTTTGATTTGTCATATATTTAGACTTGCCAAAGTCCACCTCACGAAAACCTGGATTGGATATTGTTACTAATTCTTTGAAAGACTCGGCCTTATCTCTTTTGTGCTTAATCTGTCCTCATTATTTCTGATTTCCTTAGCTACATATTGATTCACATCTCGCGATTCTGTTAGCAAGCTTTGTGAACCTTGTGGTGTTTTGCTGATTAAAATAGCATCGCATGCGTAGTGTGTCTGTTTTTTTCTGTCGTTACTCCAATTTAAACCTCTTCCATCCACAGCCGGTTTGTTTATCACAGAATCCATGTAGCACGCAGTGTTCACTGCAGATTCACGTAACAAGACTCCAAGAACATTATATTTGCTCTTGTGCCGTTGATAGATAGTTTGAGTGCCATGGTGACGAAGACTCTCCGTCACATTGGCCTTTGGTTGCCACAAAAACTCCCCTTAAATCAGTACAAGCCACTGGATGGGATATTTAAATTCGAAACAACACTGCACAATGTATCTCAAAACAAATAGGGTAATTGACCCGTGCAACTCCTACCTTTTCTGCGTGTAACTCCTACCTTTTCTGAAGCAGGTTGTTCATCTCTTAAGCATTTTATCAGTATCACTCTGCAGCTTATTGAGGACGCAAGTGCAGTGCCTTTGTAGTTACTTGTTTATTCACTCAGGTCACCTTTCTTTGGTGTCTTTTCTGAATCCCAGTTGCCAATCATCAGCCTTCGCTCTCTTGTTGCACAAGGTGGCATTTAATTAAATTAAAGTAATTTCTGCTGTGATTTCTTGGAGCCCGGTGCTTTCCATCTCCTAAGTGTCTTTATTATCGATATGTGAAAACCGTCATTTCAGTGGTTAATACATTCAGGTGTTTTTCAGCCGCTGATATATCAGTCAAATCATCTTCCGAGTATCGCTTATTCATCACTTTTCTTTTTTCATTTGATTGTACCGTTGACCCATCCCCCTTTTGACAAATATTTTACTCTGTCTTTCTTTTCTGTTTTACCCTTGGCTATTTTATTAGCATGCATGGCTTGGTTAGCATCATCAGCCTGTTTTTCCAGACGTTCGCTCTTATTTCCTCTTGCTCATCTTGGGACGTTTTTACTTACACTTGAATATTTTGCGAGTTCTACTCTGCGTTCTTAACCTCATCCCTGAACCTTTACTACAATTACGTTTTTATCTTTTCTGTGTTGTAAACCAGGTTTCATTGCTATCAGGAGGGTTTTCGTGTTGTTACCCACGTATCCCTGTACAATGGTGCTATTGTTTGTTTTCCTCTCTCTCTCTCTCTCTCTCTCTCTCTCTCTCTCTCTCTCTCTCTCTCTCTCTCTCTCTCTCTCTGCTCTCTGCACGCTTGCACACATACGTGTGTGTATGTATATATATATATATATATATATATATATATATATATATATATATATATATATATATATATATATATATATGTGTTTGTGTTTGTGTATGTGTGTGCGCGCCATAGATATTCGAGTGTGAATTTATTCTTAAATTGTTATTGATTTGAGCGTTCGTG
>NC_089793.1:44291841-44301841 GCF_040412425.1 Macrobrachium rosenbergii
ACACACACACACACACACACACACACACACACACACACACACACAGACTAAGTTTGATTCAAGAGAAAGAAGTTGTTTGCAATATATGATGGTAATTGCTGTGCCACTTTAAAAGAGAAAGGTTCTCTTGCTGAAAGGAATCCCAGCTGTCTTTGTCGTCTTTTCTCTTTATTTGGAGAGATTGTCATTCACGTTTATAACTTTAGCACTCCCTACCTTCCTCTTTGCTTTTATTTTTGACTGGCTTGTTGGTTGGAAGCATCACCACCTAAAGGAGAGAATTCCAATAGGAGTGTTTTGTAAGGTAGTGGTTAATGCCAATTTTTTTTTTTTACCAGAAATGCATGTATATCATAACACAGGAAAGTCTGAAATGAGCGACCCATAATTGCGTTTAGTAAAAGGGACATCAGTTGACTGCTGTGGTGCATCAGTCTGCAATAAATTTGACAGGTGACACGTTTCCTCATCAATCTTCACCAAATTGTCAGTGTCGAAGGTGCACCACCTCGAAGAATCGCACGTACGAGTAAGTAAACGTCGCGAGAGGTACAACGTTTCCGCAGATTTTTTGCAGGTGAATTATGACCTTCATGTTCCCTGTAACACGAAGAAAAAATATGTTGCAAGATAAATATCGGGTCATTATATGCGCCATGCTATTTCTGTTTGCTACAAAAGGCTAGGAATTTAGGTTGCTAAGCATCTTCTCCGTGATGTGTGAAGTTCGAACGTGTGTGTTTTCTTTATTTGACATTTTGCCCGTGTTTGCCATAGTTTTTTAAGTTGGTTTTTCGCTGCAAACCAATATCGGTGATGTTCATGGCATCCTGTGTTGGGAATGTTTCCCGTCTTCCTTTCTAGTTGGCGCTGGTTTGACACCTCTCACATTCCTGGTTTCCTTCGACATGTGATTGGGGATTCAAGATAACTTTGCTGATACCTTCCTCACCCTACCCCCCTTCCCTCCCTACCACTGCCGCCATCCGTATTGAGGAGCGTTGAGCATGCATTCTGGAGGATTTCTTGTATGTGTGGGTTATCGTCGGCGTAAGGAGGGGTGGGGGAGATTTATATAAATAGATAGAGAGAAAAGTATACCTTAGTTTAACCAGACCACAGGGCTGGCCCGAAGGATTAGACTTATTTTACTTGGCTAAGAACCATTTGGTTACCTAGCAACGGGACCTACAGCTTATTGTGGAATCCGAACCACATTATACCGAGAAATGAATTTCTATCACCAGAAATAAATTCCTCTAATTCTTCATTGGCCGGCCGGAGAATCGAACGCGGGCCTAGGATAGTGCTAGCCGAGTACGTTATCGATCCATCCAATGAAGAACTAATAGACAGAGAGAAAAATGGGGGAGGGACCCGGGGTTCGTGGAACATACCTTAAGTCTTGGAGAAGGGGAACACCTGTCGAATGGTTTTGAAACCGACGGGATAGGGTGATTACCTATTTAATCCCCCCTCCTCCCTCCTCGCTCCCCCTCCCCTCCATCGCTTGTGGATCCGGTCACTATTCGAGCTGGTCATCGGAATTCTTGACGTCATCTCTGACTAGGGAATTGAATGAGAAGTGCCAGGTCGAGTTCGTATGTCGGTTTATGTTAGGATGGCAATAGTGACCAGTTGCATCACGTCGTGGATTATATTTAAGAAGGTAAAGGAACATCTGGAATTTCTTGACGTTGGTTTTTAACGGTTGATGTGCACACAAACGTATAACACTTGTCCAAATTAATTGAGCATATTAGTAAATCATTCTTCAGAACGATACTCAGGAGACCGAGATAGACAAGTTATTCCAAAAGTAAGAGAAAGAAGTTTCATTTGGTAGAATTCGTGTTTGCACTGAAGGCAAAGGTATGATCATTAGCAGATGTTAGTCCTTCCTCTCTCGAAATGACTGTGATTTTGACATGATACATTGCAAAGCCCATCCTTCATACTGAGATTAAGGCAAAATCTTCCGTGAACGCCGTGCGGAAGACCGCCTTGTCTCAACACCATACAAACGTCACTTCGGTGCCAAACGAAGGTCTCAGGATAGCAGGAAAAGTTCCTGGAAATTATGCAGTCTCCTAAGGCAGAGGAAATGAAGTTCCTAGGAATGTGTTTATGTTTCGTGGCGCGTAGGAAGTGCAAAGTCATGGATGGTTCTGATATTTTTTAGACCTGAGAAATAGTTGTAGAAAGCATCCTGGACGCACGTTAAGAAATTGATGAAAAATGTCCAGGGGAAAAGCTCAAGAAGTTACCTTGTTGTTAGCCCTCCCTCCCCCTCACCCCCCTTCAAAATATTGTAGACTGCTTATGAGTTTAGGGGCAGAGGCCATAAGTAGAAACTTTGCTTTAACCCAGCTGGAGTAGTGTTGTTTTTCATATTCGTAGGTCATCCAGTTCCATGAAACACAGTATTCTATATCAGGTGGGTGTTGCACTTGCCAAGGTTGGGCAGTAGAAAATACAGAGCGTCTGTCATGAAATGGCCCCAGGAGGGTAATTTGGACCGTAAATTGTTCCGTTATTTCATTTTAATTTTGATCGCGTTTGGTATAAGACAATAGGGTTGTAAAGTTTTGTTGGTTAAATCTACCTAGAATCCAGATTTTAAACATGCCTGCTTGCATGCTTCATTCTAAGGTTCTCAAATGTGCTGTTATTTCCTTTTGTAAAGGATTGCTTTTGTAATTTACGAACATTCTCAAATGTGCTGTTATTTCCTTTTGTAAAGGATTGTTTTTGTAATTTACGAACATTCTCAAATGTGCTGTTATTTCCTTTTGTAAAGGATTGTTTTTGTAAGTTACGAACAACCTGTATTTTATGTACATATACCGTGTTTCTGTGCATACGCCCTCGAATGTGCAGTATCCCCGTACGCTTCTGATACAAAACGGTTGCTTTATAAAACACTGCTGATGTAATTGGCGTGGAATCTTGATTTTATTCAAACATACATACGTGCATACATGTAGGTGGAGGAAGTCATTTTCTTGAAGTAAGTTGTGGTATGTAACGATTGTTTTCGTGGGTTTGTTCCGAACTTGTAATTGCTTGCAGCTGTTGCTTGAGGTGAGGGAATAGGGGGCGGGCGGGGTTGCTGAGACGCAGTGGTTTTTGTGCTGACTGATCTAACTGTTCCTTAAGAGAGAATTATTATAGGAAATTTGAATTCCTCAGGGAAATAGTTTCCAAAGGTGGTGTTGTTACTGTCGTTTTACACTTTGTTCGTGTTTTGTAAGATCGGGATTGAGAGTATTGAATAAATTATTCATTATTATTACGAACAAGCTGGCTCACCTAACAGATTCCAAATGGGTTGTTAATATTATTTACAGCCTGCGCATATTTCTTGAAGAAGGATCTGTATGATGACAGTATGAAAAGAGAGAAAATGAGAACCAGGAATTGAGAAGTACAATAAACTTTTTTGAATATTGAGGTGTCTGTCAACTTATTTTTTTTTGGGGGGGGGTGTTGAGCTTTATAGAGGAAACATTTATCTTAATTGGCGTAACTCTCGTACAGTGGAAATAACACTGTTATTCATTCCTGTGAATTTGTTGTTTGTTGTTGGAAATAGAAAACCCTAGGCTAATTATGAACAGTTCTGATCATTAGATGAGCCTGCAAGTATTTTAGAAACTGGTGAGGAAAACAAGCAGACTTTGATGGAAAGGATTTACACACAGTCTTATCAGAAAATGTAGTGTAGCGGAAGGCCTGCATTTTTTTTTTTCATATGAGGAAAGCTATTCGTGGATATGTGAGTCTGCGGGAGTTCAGTTTGGTTGTAGTGGTGAATATTGTGTTAACGAAATTGTGTTGGCTTTTAGAGGCTTTCTGTGTTTAGGTTATCTGTATTAACTATTATGTAGGTATGGCCTCTTTGAACTGTATTTCTCGTTTTGATACATTCCTAGTTTCAGTGGTGTTGGTGAGTTTAGTTGGATTGTCAGAGATACCGGAAGACCTTTTTCTGACATTAATTTGGCCTCTCTTTTTCGCCTGTCATACCTTCGCATATGTGGTGGTTTTTATGAAACCTTTCGCATTGCGACGACAGTTCTCCTTGAATGTAAGCCCCCCCCTCCAAGCCATCACTCAGGGGAAAGTGCTTGTGTTTATGTGAAATGCCAAGTATGCCTCTTTTGGTATGCCCCACGGAGATTTTTGGACGCTTTTCTTCCTAATCTGTTATTCCTTCTCTTCCAAATTCTTGGAGAATTTATGACGTCATTCATTTATTAAAATAGATCGCACAAGGTTAGTTTCGTTAAGGACTTCCCAGCTGCTTTCCGTTTCTGGTGTGTGAGGACACAGAATCCTAGTACTGTACTCTTGTGATGGGTCGATGGCCAGCTGTCTTGCATAATTTTGTTGTAGCCTTTGCAAATATTGTTGTTCTTTTATGCCCCATATTTTTTTTTCACCAAGGCGTTGAGTAGCATGATTTAGAAACATTGTGGTCGAGAATAAGAGTGATGAATTTGGGATTTCTTCAGGGAGTCCGTGCTGGAAAACTTTAGTTTTGTGTACGGTATCTTCCCTCTGTATCCCTACACATTTGAGCATCTAAAACATTTTTTTTTATTGTGCCTACGTTTGTCAAACTTATATAGCACATACTTGGAATGGAGTGGAATATAAGATTTAGGCCAAAACTAAACACTGCGGCCTATGGGTCATTCAGCGCTCAAAGGGAAATTGAGAATAAAAAGGTTTAAAAGGTGTTACAGGAGGAAAACCTCGCGGTTGCTCTATGAAACAATTATCAGAAGTAGAAAGTAAGATGGAAGAAAGAATATGAACTGAGGCACAGTAAAAAGAATGAAATGGGTAGCAGCTAGGGGCCGAAGGGACACTGCAGAAAACCTTAAGGAATGCCTACAGTGCACCTCCGAAGGTGCACAGCTGGCAGTATTTCCCCTACGGGGAGCACAAGGATGTCTCCAAGCACATACTTGGAGACATTCAATGAGTATTTAAAGGCGTGTATTGAGAAACCGTTATGACCTTAAAAAACGAAAGGTATTCTTGAAAGCTGTCAATTACAGTATATCAGGCAAAAAAGTGGCCCATCAGATAGACCAAGTAAGGGCCGACAGGATGGACTAAATATTATGCCTGGAGGATTACTATTATTGCCACAAAAAAATATGCGGTGAAAAATAAGGATTAATCTTTATGAAGAACAGTGCTTGCGTCATAAGGTTGCATACAGTATCGCAGCAAATTTCGCGTATGTTCGCCCAATGTACCGATTCCCGTAATCCTCAAGAACCCCAGTTTCATTTTGAGACCGAAATGTGATGCATGTATTTTGTGCCTGTTAATGAAGTTTATCGTAAGAATATGCTTTGTTTATCTTTTAATGAAGTTTATCGTAAGAATATTCTTTGTTTATCTTTGATGTTATTGAACTACAGGGATAACTCTTTTACGATACAGGGAACCATGTTGCCTTTGGAAAAATTTGCAACAGGTAAAGAAATACAGGTGATGTACTTTCTTGCCAGTTTGGTAGCTGATAGGTTGATCATTGAATTTCCACCTTGGTGAGTTGAATGTATCTTCACATCGTTGCTTGTATGCAGTTTTTTAAATGGCAGGGAACTTGCCCATAATTACATATGTAAGTAGATATATAGGGAAAATAGAGTACATTTGGAGAAACTGCTAGATCGTGCAAACCTTTTAGCTTGAAGTATGACTTTAGGTGAAGTGCGGCTAGTCCAGACGTTTCCCTCTCTTTTCAGAAACGAGTTTATTGTACCGACTCACCTTGCTTGATTGTACTTCGGGGAGAGAGAGAGAGAGAGAGAGAGAGAGAGAGAGAGAGAGAGAGAGAGAGTGTCCCAAGGGCAACACTCGCAGCCGTGGGTTAGACGGAAGTCAGTCCAATGCACCTCTCTCTCTCTCTCTCTCTCTCTCTCTCTCTCTCTCTCTCATGCAGAGTCCTTCAGCTGAAACTATGTCGTAGGGTACAGCAGCCAGATAACCTGTCAAACCGCTGGATAGAATAAGCAGAGTTTATCAAGCTCATGGAGTCTTGCTCTCCAAGTCGATGGCGGTCTGTAATATACTAAACTGCAGTAGGATAGTAAAGATTTAAGAATTTAGTTTTCGTACAAGAAGCGAAAATACTCGCCTTTGTTTCGGCGGCTTGTAATCTTTGTGACGTATAACAAATACCTTCTTTTATAACCTCTGTAAGTATTTGTTTGTTTACGCAATTGTAGGCTTTTGTTAAGTAATGTTGTGTCGGTATTTGATGAATGCTGTAGTTGTATTTTTGAATCGTCTTTCGTAGCAGTCTAATTGTTAATATTAACATTAGAAGTTAAAATGATTATGAACGGGTTTATCTTGGTATTTTCTTAGCGTCTTGAGTTTATTTTAACTTGAGTATATTTCTATATCGTCAGCAAAATTTTCCTATCGCGGTACGGTTTTAGTCCAACAGTTTATTATTATTTGCATAGATTTTATCTGCTTTTATTTCTTTATATTTCTCTTTTGGGTCCCGAGGTTTCACGGGCATGGAGTTGTAAAAGATGACCTTGAAAAGCGTCCCGTTCCCTCAAACTGTTAAAGAGTGAGAATGACTATCATTGGAGTTACTCTTTTTTTAATGTTATTTCTACACTTCTTAGTTTTAATGGTATTTTCACACTTCAGTTTTACACAGCGTTGTTGTAACACCCATGAGACTTCTCCTTCCCTATTCCCCCTGGTGGACTATAACACACAAGCAAATGGTTTGGACCTCGTGGCTTTTAAAGTTATTCAACCAACCGGTGCTGGAAGGGAATGGCGAGTGGCGTGTAGGCCTAAAAGACTCCGTAGGCCTACTCATTGTTAACGGAAGTACTAGATACCGGAGAACAGGCTTGAAAATCTTTGTGCTTGTTTGGTTTTCGGGTTGTGTGAGCCTCTAAGTGCTTGAGGATTATTCCCTAGGCCTACGCAGGTTTCCAATGGAGTTTGGAGAGGAAGAGGTGTTTGGTTCGTTTCAGCCTCTGTGGATGCGTTTGTCTGTTTTTCACGCAATTGCTGTTTATTTTGGTGAAAGTCTTCTGGGAACTTGTCGTATTTTTACTTGTTCTGTTTAAATGTACGCAGTTGTGAATAATAATAATGATATGGTACAGTAATTGTCAGTAATTTATAGATGCATATTATCTGCGTCCTCGGGGTCAACAGGTCGCACGGGCTTTCTTTACCCAGAATTTTGAGGCACGTCATAATTATAGTGATAATAATACGATTTACCTTGATTCATTTTTCTCCTTTTCTCTCTTCTGTTCATTTTGTTTGTTTGTGCGTTTGCTTGTATTCCCTTGCCAGGGGTCGTGTGGTTTTGTGTAGCAGCGTGTCTTTTTTTTTTTTTTTCCTCATACATGACATTGGTTTGCTTGCACCACAATACGGGCCAGCGTGGAAAGGGGAAAATGTTTATAGAAAACTTTCACACATACACATATCCTGAGTTCGTCCTTAACGGCTCATCAGCTGATATGATACAGTTCATTTGTAAATCAGCTTATGCTTCGGCACTAACATTTTAATTATATTAAACGCCGTATACCAGCTGACGTACCAGTGTCCTCCCAGGCAATTTGTAATTTGATATTGGTGTGGGTAAAATCTCCTTGTAACACACATTGTATGTCTGATTTGTTTTGGGGTCTCACCTAACATTCTGAAGGTATTATATTTATTATTATTAAAGCTAAGGTGTGTTAACGGTTATGAATGTGTGTGTAATGCATATTATATAATATATATGTGTATATATGTACATTATATATATATATATATATATATATATATATATATATATATATATATATATATATATATATATATATATATATATATATATATATATATATATATATATATATATATATATATATTATGCATTTTGCTGTCTTTTATGTGCGTCAGCGCCTTTACTTTTTGTAAAACATGTGGGCCATGTTAACTGGTAAAGGGGACGAGCTCCTTTGCACACACACACACACACACACACACACACACACACTTTACCAGAGAAGTCATGGTAAAGAGGTTGGATTCGTGCCTTGAAGGCGTTGAAATTACCAGACGTCACGTTCTTTTGGTGTTGCAGTGGGATGGGGTTTCGGGGAACGGGGGATGTGTGGGGAGGGTTAATACAATTGCGGAAGTATTCTCTCTGTCTCTCTCGCTCTCTCAAAACACCTGTTGCCTCACACACACACACACAACCTCCCCCTTTTCCAAGCATTCGAGTCTCCCTCCCTCCTTACCGCCGTCTCGAATCCATTCCTATGAATTTCCCTCACCCTTCCCCTTCCGTTTTGGGAAGGAAGAGTTTCGGAGTAGGAGGCTTATTCATACAAAAGAAGGCGTTTATTTTGTCCTGCGTTATGAAGGAACGATTCGATTTCCTCCAACGTTTCTCTCTGTAAAATTCATGTTCGTATCATTGAGATTATTATTTCGAGCTCATTCTCCTTCATATTGTTGTTATTGTTTATATATTGTGATAAATTAGGAGCGTTGTTCTTGTCCGACTTCGTATTTACCATCTGAGTCAAGTTTAGCCAATGAAAACTTTCCGCCTTGGGAATTGACCAAAGAAATCAAAGAAGTAAAAAGCCCGATAAGAGATCTGTTCGAGAATGACGTTGCCGTCTTGAAGATTGAGATATCGACAGTTCGTTTCGATATTATGAAATTGAATGGAAATCATTAGTAGAAATTAATTGAATGTAATATAATTCGAGTTTATAGTAGCAATAGTAGAAGAGAGAGAGAGAGAGAGAGAGAGAGAGAGAGAGAGAGAGAGAGAGAGAGAGAGAGAGAGAGAGAGATTGCTGAGCAGCTTTTTATCACTTGCATTGTAAAGTGTTGGCCTTAAAGCGAAGGCGCGTGAATCTCCGAAAAGGTCGGTGTGCAACTCCCAAGTCACGGAGTAAAGTTTTATCAAGGATGTGGACTCATTAAGGGCAGTTGAAAGAAGGAATAAGAAAACTGGAGAAGAAAAATAAGATTAAGATCACAGTCATAAAATGTCTGATGTGACACTCCGGGTCATTTCTGGTCAGAGCAACGTCTTGGCATGACATTTTCTCTCTCTCTCTCTCTCTCTCTCTCTCTCTCTCTCTCTCTCTCTCTCGTCATGTTAAAAACGATGTCACTTTAGTCTTTTTCGCGCCATGACGTTAAAATGACGTCTCTCGCTGTGTGTGTGTTTTTGTCTTTATGTTCCTGTTTTATGGGGAAGAGCGTGTTGAAGATTGTCGTTTCAGAACGTGAATCTGTATTTTAGCAATTGTAGTGTATTTTTCATTTATTTTCCTCTGCATTTCTACAAACACTATCGGTTCCGACTCCTTGTATTCTGTCGCATATGCCATAAAAATCATTGTCTCATTTCATTGATTAATTTTCATTATTATGAGTTTTTCCCTCTTGATTGGCAGCATTTAATTGGTTCCCATAAAAGCGGAGTTGAATTGATTGGCTTCGCCGATTATTTCCAATTAGTCTATTGATTGGCTTCCGCTAGATTTATTTTGGGTGGTAATCGATGACAGCTCTCTCTCTCTCTCTCTCTCTCTCTCTCTCTCTCTCTCTCTCTCTCTCTCTCTCTGTGAACATTGTCGTATGTATTAAGGGTGTGTTGCACCGTACCCCACTTAACTTCCGGGATGTGTCTAGCTAAATCTTTTGATACCTTGTGATGTTTTTCCTCCTTTATGATTCTTCGACTTTTACTGACACTTCAGTTTCTTAGTAAATCTCTT
Organism: Macrobrachium rosenbergii; assembly: GCF_040412425.1. Lineage (NCBI taxonomy): Eukaryota > Metazoa > Arthropoda > Malacostraca > Decapoda > Palaemonidae > Macrobrachium > Macrobrachium rosenbergii. The sequence continues at coordinate 44,301,654 of NC_089793.1, forward strand.
TGAAATTTTTTGCATTTGCTTGTGCACTTTCCTCTACGCTTTCTTGTAGATTATTATTAGCTAATACGATTGCTTGTAGGTTAGATGATTCATTGTTCAGTAATTTATTGGACAACGATTTTTAATGCGAACTGAATTAAATATATATACTGTACACGTGATATATATATATATATATATATATATAT
>NC_089793.1:44306841-44311841 GCF_040412425.1 Macrobrachium rosenbergii
TTCGAGAAAGCTTATAAATTGTTAAACTGTAAGAGGAAATAGAGTACTGTTAAGTGTAAGTTCTCTGAAAAGCATATTCATTTTCACCACGTATCCACCCTGTATCCACTGACCACATCGTCTAGAACTTCTAAAATATTAGGCATTCTCTGACCTCAGGCTTTCAAGGATGACCCATTCGTTCCAATCCTAACCTATTAAGTGCCCTGTGATTCCAACTTGCAGAGCCAGTGCATTCGAGCCGAACTCTTTAGGAGTGAATTCTGTTTGACCCTACTTCCTTGCTGTTTACTAGACCAAGCTCAAGTGTGAATAAATGCCGTAATCCCAGTTTGTACGTTTCCCTGACCACGTGGATGTTGTGTAACCCAAGTTTGAAGCTATGTCTGCCTCAGCCTTTTGTTTGAGTCAGAGTTCTTAAACCTCAGTTTCTAGCTGTCTGTGACCTCAACTTCTGAGGATACATGTAGTGCAACCTCAATCCTTAGTGTATGTGGCACCAACCATTAGCGAAAATATATGCTCCGTGACCCGAACGCCCATCTGTATATGACCCCAACTTCTGTCTGCCTGTGACCTCAACCGTTAGTGACAGTGAACGCAATTTGACTTCAGTCTCTTCTATTTTAAAATTGCAGACTAAGGCCTTTAGAAGAAACTGTACAAGGAGTCGAGAACTATTATTATTATTATTATTATTATTATTATTATTATTATTATTATTATTATTATTAACAAAAATGTGTGCACATTGATATGAAAATAGTCTCAAAGCCATTATATTTACTGATCAAGATTCCAATTGTTGTATTCATGTAACACCAAGTTACATGATTCCACGTTATGAAAAAAGAGGGAAAAGAGAAGTATAACAAGGTTTTTATGAAATTGTGAAAAAGTGGTCAGTAAGCATCCAGGGAAATGTACAGTGCGCAGAAATACGAAGTACCACCATTTAAGTAAATAGGATATCCTGGTTCGGAAGTAGAAAAGTAAGTAGGGCGTCGAAGGAGAAAGAATGGATTACAAGTTAGAAAGATGAAGACAAAGAACTGAGATTGCAAGCGAGAGAAATGAGGAAAGCAGTGGGAAAATCCCCCAAACTATGTATGCATTAAGTTGTACCAGTAACTAAAGATGCGATTACATGGAGGCATACAAGCATAAAACCCGAAGACACCTATTTAGAAACAGTTTTGACAGTGAGAACACTTATTCAAGAAAGTATAGTCAGTAACTGACATATGCAAAGATGCTGTGTGATACTGTCAAAAAAAGTGATGATGACAGTATGTAGCCGTGAAGCCTTTTTCCTGGAAATGTGAAAAAAATAGCGAATAATAAAAAAAGAATAAGCATTTTGTTTCATGAATTCAAAGGAGAGACTTTCATGCATCAGGAAGTTCAGAAGTAGTTACCTTGAATTTGAAGGATTTTGACCGGGACACCATATTCGTGTTAGAAAACGTTTGTTAAACATCTACAATAACAAGATATCGTGTATGATTCATCTCTTTTTCCTATCTTATCGTGGGTGATTCATCTCTCTCTCTCTCTCTCTCTCTCTCTCTCTCTCTCTCTCTCTCTCTCTCTCTCTCTCTGTGGCATTTCTGTGGTATTTGATTGAAGTGAAAGTAATTGGTTTCAATAGTGAGATGTAACTAACACCATCCGCGGGTTTTCAGTTGTTTTGTTGATTTACTTAATTATTGAATTGCTTATGCTGTCTAGTACTATAATTCTGTTACTCATACCGATCGCATACCGAGCTTCAGCCACGCTTGGCATTTTTGGAATGGCACTCGGAAAGTGACTCCAGCCTCGGTCCAGACTGCACTGTGAAAGTATTGGACGTAGGATGAATGATCTACCTTGAAATATCCTTCTTCCTTTGGTTTTTCCTTCCCTATGGTCGGGGTGACATTCTCGGTGGCTGCCCAGGTGTTTACGTCGCTTTTGCCTAACGCGTGGCACTCACTATTAGTTGGTTCTCTCTCTCTCTCTCTCTCTCTCTCTCTCTCTCTCTCTCTCTCTCTGTCAATATTTGACACGCCAGGGATGCTTGAGTGGCTCTGATGGTTTTTCCTTGTTTGTGGCATACTCTTGTTAATACGTGACAGTCCAGGAATGTCACAATATTTGTGTTGAATGTAACACCTTGTTAAAAAGTACTGACCTCTCGGTACTTAGTGAATTCTTAAGTATGATGTGTCGTAGCTAGAAGTGAGAAAAGCATGGGACAGCAGCCTTATCCCGTATTTTGAAACAATTGACTGGCTGAGACGACCTTCTGGAGCCCCTTCGTCACACACAAGAATGAAACATCGAGGGTGATGGTGGGGAACGCCCTTATCAGCTGTTATGGAAAAAGGATGGAAGGCAACGCTGTGAATCATTTTGAGGGCAAGATCACTTGAGAAATGGAATACCGGAGTTTTAAGAACATAAACGCAAAGGTGAACAGAAAGGGGATGATCCTGAACTGCAAAGAATTGAGCATACGACCACGGACATCATGAAGAATGTATGAAAGGACAGGAGTTGAAGATCAACAGGCAGGCCGTCCCAGGGATTAGGAAAAGAAAACAACTGGCGTTGGGAGGAGCACACACACATTCATAAAAAAAAAATGTATATATATATACATGTATACAGTATATTTATATATATACATACATACATACATACATACATACATACATACACATATATATCGAGTGTATACCTGTTATCTCCTTAGTGCATTGTGTGTGTGTGTGTATATATATATATATATATATATATATATATATATATATATATCAGTATAGCTGCTACCATCTCCTTAGTGGATCGGTACCTGATGAAAACTTTGACTTCGAAAGCTTGCACTGTGGAAATTAAAGAATCCTTAATTTAAACCATTCCGTCTTATTGAATCGTGACACGAGCAGTACGAGTATCTACACAGTGAAATTGCGTGATAATTTTCTGATTATATTTATATACATATTTGATATATGCATGTACACACAGATGGGGGGAGGGGGAGGGGGAGGGACCGGTGTTGCTTGTCGAGTTGTGGCATCATTTTAGTACAAGGAAGAACTAATTTATTCTTCACTTCTTCAAAAGATTTTCGTTCCGAGGAGATAATTGTGCTTTATATGTATTCGGACGGCCCTAGGCGATTATCTTCTTCGCGAGTTCCTAGAATAAGATAAGATAGGGGCGCCTAGAAGAAATGTCCTCCATTATCCCGCTCTTCTAGGAACTAGCGGGCTCTGTAAGGCTCGGTTGTGAAATGGGATTATCCTTCGAGAGAGCGGTAATTAGCACACATTCTCTCTCTCTCTCTCTCTCTCTCTCTCTCTCTCTCTCTCTCTCTCTCTCTCTCTCTCTCTCTCTCTCTCCGCAGTGGAAGGCTTGCCCGGCTCACAAACTGAGAGACCAGCGTTTGATTCTCTCACCGGACTTGCAGTAAGTGATGGTTGGGTTCCCTAAAATATGGTATGCCAGTGTTGACTTAAGCTATGAATTATGTACCTAGTTATTGGTCAGCTTTTGTTGGTCATAGCTAGGTTAGAGAGAGAGAGAGAGAGAGAGAGAGAGAGAGAGAGAGAGAGAGAGAGAGAGTGCGGTGAAACACTAAATATGGGTGTTCCCTGATCCATCAAAATGTATATGTCAAGACGGGAATGCCTCGACAAGGTAATCCCCGCCACACTGTTGGTGGAACCAGTAAAAAGATACTATTCCAAATAATACCATTCAGTCATATTAATATAACAATGTATTTATGCATACATACGCCCAGACGTGTATAAAATGCTGAATGTTTCCGGTCCATTTCTGGTGGATTGATATTTCCTAAGTTTTAGCTGGCCGGTTAATCACCGAGCTCTTCGTACCAGAAGTGAATTTGATGTTCACTTTTTCCATGTTCTTGTTTAGCTTGGAGCTGCGGTGGATATTGACAGGAAATTCCTCGATTTGGCTCCAAGTCCCTGGGTGATGTTTAATGCGTACCTTTGTGTGTGAAATCATACGGTTCATCGGTCATTTATCAGAGCCACACTCTGCTTCGTATAGTGTGGCTTAGTAGATTGTTTACGTCGAATGGTATTATTATTATTATTATGATTATTATTATTATTATTATTATTATTATTATTATTATTATTAGCTGTAAATTGCAGATTTAACTCCCCAATAAATTTGTTACCTAGATATATAAAAATCTAAAGAGAGCCTGGTAAGCTTACATCATTGATGATGATGAGATTGAGCAGGATCACGAAACCTCTGTTGTGTAGGATTTGATATATTTGTTCGCTATTATTATTATTATTAATTATTATTATTATTATTATTATTATTATTATTATTATTATTATTATTATTATTACTATTACTCTCTATAGGCTGAATTATAACGTTCCTTGCTAACAAAAGGCGTTTCAGTATATGTGCGAAAGTTGTATGATCATATATCTCGAGGCGCCGAATGATCATGAGGTTCAGCTTCCGTTTTAAATAAAGTAGTTCCGACTTAGGTATCGGTAGGGATTCCCCTGCCATCAAAGGTAAAAGCTATGAATAATGGGTGTCGTAAAGTCAGAGGTTTACTGTCCAGGTGCCTGAAGTAACAGGAAGATTGATGGTGAACCAAGTATGTGGGTCACTTGAGTGAGTGTACTTACATATGTATAAATTTCTGACTCACATCAGGATCGAATCCAGGTCTTTCAGAAATGTATTTCTGTTCTACACGTGATTGTGTGTTGATTATATATATATATATATATATATATATATATATATATATATATATACAGTATATAATATATATACATATACAGCATATCCTTGAATATTTATTCAATTATGGCAAAGCTATTGGATGTTGCCGATGCCTCTATCATTTGACAGTGAAGAGGGTTGAAATGCAACATGGAAGTGACTAGAACTATTTCAACATACCTTTTGGAAATGGTGTCAATGCTATTCCATAAGGGAGA
>NC_089793.1:44316841-44329341 GCF_040412425.1 Macrobrachium rosenbergii
CATCATCATCATCATCATCGACATCGTCATTCGGAGGTGTTAGTGGACCTCCTTGACGAGCTCGAAGGTCCGTCGACAAAGCTCCCCCCTCCCCCCCTCTCCTCTCCTCCCCGTTCCCCGAACCAGGGCCACTTGTCAGGATTTCCTCTTTTTCCTACCCTTGTCCCTGTTCACTCCCTCTTCGTTGCATGGTTGCATGTGTCTTGGGTGTGTATGAATGTCGGAAATATTTTGCATATTAGTCTTTTATTTCCCTACACCGCCCATTGGTCCAGTCTCCTATTTCTCGTCTTCTATTTTGTCCTCACTCTTCCCCCTCTGAAAGGAAATTTCACAGGTGAATGTGAAATACATTCTTTGTACGAAAGGAGAGAGAGAGAGAGAGAGAGAGAGAGTTAAATATATATATATATATATATATATATATATATATATATATATATATATATATATATATATATATATATATATATATATATATATATATATATATATGTATCCAGTGAGAGAATTTCTTGTTATTATCCATGTTGGCATGTGGTCTTAGTCTGGGTTGTTTTCTGAGATGTTGTCAGCAATGAAACGTTTTGAATATTTTTGGATCCTTTTTTTTTATCGCAAGTATTTTAGTCAGACCTCTTACAGAATATTATTTCGTAAATTATTAGTTTGTCTCTCATAATGCGGATAGTTACTTCATATAATAGTTATGATTATACAAAATATACATTCACGTTTGATAATACAAAATATGCATTCACGTAAAACAAGAGAAAAAGGCTTCCACAGAGCTAAATACCCTCAAGAAAGACATGGAAAACAACAGAGGTTAAATTATAAATAAAAGTATATATACTTAGGCAGCAGTGTGTCAGGTAACTTTAAGGCAATAATGAGTGACACACTCACACATTCAAGTAACTGTGGAAGCATTCTTTTATTAGTACCACTATTAATTAAAAAATACTCATAGTAGCATGAGTCTTAAAATAAAGAAACAAAAACAAAGTTATGTATTTTTCGTAAATATATCTTTATACAGATACATAACTTTGGATAAGTATCTCCACTGCTACTACTACTATTGCTGTTACTACAGGAGTAGTACTGCTCATGGTGTCCACAGAAGTTATGCCGTTGAAAGCTTGTCACCTCCGCTTCAATGTACCGACTCAAGAGGTTCTTTTAACTCTCTGTCGCCGCAGACTTTGGTCCTGAACACTTTATTCACTATGTCTTTCAAGGTGGCTGTCCGACCGCTTCTTTTCTACTTGGAGTATATTGATAATAATCATCAAGGGTCTTGTTTATCTTTTGCCGTTTTGTTTTTGCGTCTCATTCCCTCGTTTTCCTTCGCCATCATCATCAAGCTGGCGGTTTCAAGTGTTTATGAATAGTTTTTATCGTTTTCCGCAATCTTATTCTCGTTGCCTTACGCTGCCTGACGGTCATTGGATTACATGACATTTGGCCAGAATGATTGGTGGTAGATCTTGTAGACGGCCGGGCAGCAAAAAAAGTAAACCATTTGCGTGATCCGATCGCTATCTCACAGGTGTCGATTATTCTGATTGCAGGAAGTGCTTGGGTCGAGTGTGTGGGTATTGAAGGACAGCTGCTCAGTCTGTGTCTGAGAGAGAGAGAGAGAGAGAGAGAGAGAGAGAGAGAGAGAGAGAGAGAGAGAGAGAGAAATTAGAATTGAAGTTACATTGTACCTTTACTGTTTTTATCCATTTTATGAATTGATTTTTCACTATTGCAGGGATTTATGTTTTTGCAGATGCATAATAAAAGATCATTTCAATTTTTAGTTTCACAATTTGTACATTTCTCAAATTTCAGAACTTAGATTTCGTTGTTCTATCTTGTTCTTTAATTTACAAGTTTGTTTTCCTACTTTTATATTTATGTTAGTAATGTGAACCTTATTTCTTTTCGTTCTATTATCCAATTGGATCATTTTCCCATCCACATTTTAATATACCTTTCTAAATTTGACACACTCTCAGTTTTATCTCCCTGTTGTGCAACTCATTCTTTTAGTATTCCAGTTTTAAACTTTCGTGTTTTCATTTTCCAATTAGAGACTATTCCTCTTTTTTTATTTCCCATTTGCAAAATATATCTCACTTTCTAGGCCAATTTCCAAACCATAGCTCATTTTTTATTTTAGCTACGTTTTAAACTTTAAAATTTCATTTAATAGTTTCAAACTACTAATGTTTGAATCAATCTCATGTCCCAGTTTCTTTCACTCTACAGATTTTCTGAAATTTATTTCCTAGATGCAAACTTTTTTTTATTATTTAAATCCCAGATTTTTTTTATTATTTAAATAACATTCTGAGACTATTTTAAATTTTCATTGCTCAGTTTCAGACTCTCATTACTTCACATCAGATTTTCAGAATACTTCTTATTCGTTCCCAGTTTCTGAACTACAGACTGTTTCTCATTTAAAATATTTCAGTTTCACACTCTCTGTCAGTTTTGCTTTCCGGTTTCAGACTGTTTCTCATCCATTTCATTACCCGCTTTCGCAATGATTTTTGTCTTAAGAGTTTTTGGAATTTACTTTTCCCTCCATTCCTAAAGTTTCTACATCGGATTCTCGACACTCATTTTTTATTTTTTCATATAAACTTTTTTCCCCATTCGGTTAACAGACTTTATTATCTTTATCTGATATACTTTTTTCACATGACTCCCCATTTCAACCATTTCGTCTATCACGCTCTTGCTCGATCCAACTTTATTTTATTTGGTGTTAAGAATTTGGCATTGAGGTAAACTAAAGTTCTGAGTAAGACGACTCGTGACTTTTACTTAGTCATACGTGTAGCGGTATTTGCTGATAAGACATATGTATGTATATATATATATATATATATATATATATATATATATATATATATATATATATATATATATATATATATATATATATTATATATATATATATAATAATAGTAGTAATAATAATAGTAGTAATAATAATAATGATGATGATGATGATCCATGGAACCCCAGTAACAAGGCTAAAATATCGATAAGTAAAAGCCACCGTACTGTTAAAAATATTTATGTACAGCGTTCAAAATGATAAGGAGAGACTTTCAGATACTGCTCCGTATCCCTCATCAGCCCTGCTCACTGAGTAGGACTGATGAGGGACACGGAGTGTTAAATGAAAGTCTCTCCTTATCATTTTAACTCTACTCTATTATATTATATTATACATTTTATATATTATATATATATATATATATATATATATATATATATATATATATATATATATATATATATATATATATATGTATATATATATTAACATATAATGTGTGTGTGTGTTTATAAAGATATATTAACGGTGCAAAGTATTCATACATTTCGATAAAAATAAAAGGTATATAAAATGATTTTTCCGCTATCAGTGTTTACCACAACGTAAAAGTGAATTTCAGGTTTCATTAAAATACGTTCTTTATCACTCAGCATGTCAGCTTTTTGTCTCTTTCTTAATGGAACCTGTCGATTCCTTGGTAGTACACGTTCCAATCGTGAGGCAAAAGGCACGCAATTTCCTTTTTACGCCAGAGGATTGTCGTGATGAATGGATGAAAGACAGTGCTTTGCGTTATTGGCGTGGAAAGGAATAGTTGCAGCTGTATCAGTAGAACCGTAGCGTGTTAGCTTAGAGTAGTAGTAGTAGTAGTAGTATCCTGGATTATGGCATGGACAGTAGTAAGAATAAAATATGATTGTTAGCAGTTCTGTGACTTTGGGCTGCCCCTTCCCTCCCCTCCCCCAACTTCCCAACCTAGATCATTTCATGTGCGTGTTTCTTGATTTGCACTTCTCATTTAAAATTCTAGGTAACATTCTTGCAAAATCACTTTTGAGAAGCAAACGTTATCTTGTGTAGCTCTTCTTCATTAGCACAAAAAAAAAAACTTTTACTGAGAGTAACTTTCAAGATTTTTAGAAACCTGTTTATCCTAGGGACATTTTTTATTCTTTGAGTCTGCCATGTATTGAATATTTTTCCCCTGTTTGGTCTTTGGCAGCTTAATATCAGCTTGAATTGAATTTTTTTTTTTTGTATCCTTGGTCTTAGTGGTCTAGTAATCTTTGGCATTGTCTTTAAATTAACTAATCGCACATGCTTCATAAAATTGTTCGTAACTCTGATTATCTTTGCATTCAAATCTTCCTAAACTGTGTCAGCCAAAACTCAGATATAAAATTGTTTATAATTCTTATTATCTTCGCATTCAAATCTTCTTAAACTGCATCAGCCCCAACTTAGATATAAAATTGTTCATAATTCTGATTATCTACACATTCAAATCTTCCCAAACTGTATCAGCCAAAACTTGGACATGCATTTAATGCTAACAGTCTAGTTTTTTGAGTTTCAATACCAGATAGTTTTCTAGTTTTTCATGCTGTAATCCAATTGTGTAATGATGCTTCTAATCATGAGGTAAATCGCTTGACCTTCTGCAGTTCAAACTTGGTACAAAGACTTTGGTTGAGCAGATTGACATGAGTCTCACTTTGTAGTTTATTTGTTCTTTATCTTATTTATTGTACTTTGTTATTTCTGTTTACTTCTTAGTTTCTTTTTCCGGAGTGGGATGTTCTTCCTATTGGGGCCTATGGTCTTGTAGCATTTTGCTTTTCCAGTTAGGTTAGCTGCTTGTCTTGTGATGATGATAACAGTAGCAGTTGTAGTAGGATAATAAACTTGGATTGCTGTCATGGACAGTAGGAGGAGTAGTAGTAGCTGCAGGAGGATCCTGGGACTAGTGTAAACAGTAGTGGTTGTTGTACTTTTGATTTCCGGCATGCACAGCAGTAGTATTGTAAATATCTGGCAATTTACAAGTACCAAGTAGTAAAGGCTACAAGTGAATATTTTAAAGACATTCCACCGCTCATAGAAAGCAAAGTTTCTGGCTTAAAATAAACTGTACTGTATTTGTTCTGACCATGAATCAATTTTTATATATAGATTCACAACAGTGTTCTGTGATGTGCTATCCAAAAATCTTATCTAGATTTAATGATTTGGTGGACAGCTTTTTTTTTTAATGGAAGTGCTAAACATCAAGAAGCTGATAATGTTTAAAAAAATCCCTCCTTGTTTTCGTTCTCCATGGAACTGATTCGAACTTGGCGTTCAAAGATATATTATGTTTGTCTGGGTGTGTTTGAGGGTTTTTTTTATGTATTGAGTTTTTCTGATTGGCAGTTTTATTATCCAATTTCAAATATTTAATTTTGAGGTCTCTGAAGGGAGAGGGAGAGGGAGAGCTAAAAATAGTTTCAGTAATTGTTTTTCTTCATCTATTCAATCTGATCGCTTCATTGATTTTTTTTTTTTTTTTTGGTCGGATCAAACAAGATGATTTCTCTCTCTCTCTCTCTCTCTCTCTCTCTCTCTCTCTCTCTCTCTCTCTCTCTCTCTCTGAGATAGCTTCAGCGACGGAACGGCAGCATAAGATCTTTTTTAGTTTCAAAATAATTTTATTACGGAAACTCACACAAGGCTCGAAAATGATGTGACGAAATGCCTGATGATGTTATGCTGCTTAATCATATCTCTTGTCAGAACCTACCTTGATTAAGTGCAAGTTAACATTGACCACTTCAACTTTTATCCTTCAGGAAGCAGTTTGGAGTTTGGGGGGAGTTAGAAAAGAGACAGATAGAGAGCGCGCCATGCATATGTACATAAATATCCAGAAATCCCTAATGTGTTTGGTCATATATTGCTCGCCGTGAATGTGTAAGGCGCTAAATGTAAACGTTTCCTTTTTTTTTTTTTTTTTTTTAACAAGCTACTTCTGTGGTTATAGGAATTAATTAATTTTTTCAATGAGGCGAATGTTTAAGTTGGATTTAACATTTTTTAGTCTTTCCTTTATTAATAATGATAATGATAGTTCTAGCAGTGATTTTGATGATGCTATAAAAATGATAAATAGAATTAAATTAAAACGTTTTTGCCAAAGCTAATTATCAGTACGCAAGGAACGTTTGATTCTTCATATAAATTCTCTGTTTGTGTTTTAAGATAATAATAATTATAATAATCGCCATCACCATCCTATATTCTTCACTTGTTTGACCATGTATAGAATTTATCGGTTCATGTCGTGTTCGCAAACAAAAAGTCGAATGTATCAAGTAGGAAATTGATAGCGAAGCCCAGAGGGGAAAAAACTCAAGGATTCCTAGAAAAAATGTTCTTGGGAAAATTGCATTATAATGGAACATACGCCAAGATGTAGATCGAATTTCCTTCAAGGGAAAATGATAGATTAGCCAGGCTGTCGACATTGGGCTGGACGGCGACAGCAGTCGACGGTAGATCAAAATAGATATGGAACCGAGGCTTTATTTGTGAACTGATTTTGGGACGATTAGGCAAAATCAGCTCAGTAAGTTGCAGGGGAAGTGGCAGTGGTAATACTGGCAGGGAATATATATAAATAATATTGTAAAGAACTTACTGTACAATGAAAATGGATATAATCGTATTCGGCTCCTTTAAGCTTGAATCCATTGTAGCAAACCTTTTATGTTCACGCTTTGCTGACTGGATCCATGCAGTTAGTATCATTGCTATTGTTCTAGTCAGTATTGTTATTATTGCTGTTATTACAGCTGCAATGTTTCCATTTTGGATTTATATGGAAGGCTACGTGGCATTGACCCTGCTTGTTTCGGGAATGGCATCGTCAGTTGCAGTGAACATTTTGTTCAAGTTTGAAGTGGTCGTTTTGCTTCATATGGTTTGTGGTTTTGAAAGTAACGCTTGTCTCGTGTTCATCATGATTCTTTTTCTTTATTTTCTTGTTTTATTTCGTCATATTGTGCCTTATGTTTTATTTTTCTCATCTCAGTCTCATTTTTCTGCTAAATGTGAATATTTTCTTCTTTGGGTGTTTGCTCTTAGGTAATGGCCAGTGTGGTACTCACATACAGAATGCATATCATCTTGCATCTTCCGGCGACAATTCAAATGACATCTTTCCATAGAATTGTGGACATCCTTCGACTCCTCTTTGGCCCGTCGTGTTTTGTGCTTGTCTCCATGTCTGTCTCTTCGTCTGTGTGCTTGCCTACTTGCTTGCTTTCCTTGAGCTTTGGATTAAATTGGCAGGTGTGGACACTCCTAATGTTAGGCCAGGCCGAGTTGCCCAAGGAGTTTACCCGTAACCCTCTCTCTCTCTCTCTCTCTCTCTCTCTCTCTCTCTCTCACACACACACACACACACACACACACACACACACACACTCTCTCTCTCTCTCTCTCTCTCTCTCTCTCTCTCTCTCTCTCTCTCAAAATTACATTTTAGGATTTGAAATTACAACATGAATGTCAAAATGCATGCATGCCTCATATATATATATATATATATATATATATATATATATATATATTTATATTTATATATTGTGTGTGTGTGTGTGTGCACGCGCGTGTGAGAACCATGGAAAATGGAAATCTCATGTTAATGAGATTAACTTAGCTTTTACCAGGAGCTGTGTGGCAGCAGCATTATTAATACTGCTGTTATTACTATGATTATTATTATGATGTCATACTTTTAGTGGAATATAGTATGTTATAGGTCATAGACTGAGAGTTTATACGTGCAACACCCTGCATGTTTGCTTACAGACGTGGGTACATAACTGCATACACAAGATGAATCAAATTATTATAAAGCTTCTCTTTTTTTATATTTTCCTTTATGAAGTGTCTCTTGAACGCCTCGATGTTATCTTTGTAATTGGATCGGGCAGATCAGATCTCATATCGAGTTCCAGCAGAATTATATTATTTTTATCACATTTAAGGGATTCGAATCGAATCGTGAAATGGCACTGGATTGTAATTGCGTCTGGCGCAAAGTGGCTTCGGTGAGACACTTAGTGGGGGTCATTTGACCCTCCCCCCCCCTCTCTCTCTCTCTCTCTCTCTCTCTCTCGTGACGGAAAATGTGTTTGTATCATTTACACAGTATGTTACCGAAAATTTGTCGCATACCGAGAGGCGACTTCGCCTTGCCCATTGATTTTTTACTGCGTAACTCATAATTATTCTAGGTTTGACAGTGAGAGGCTTGTGTTCGTGGGCTGAGTAATCTTTATTTATTTATTCATTTATTCAGTGATAATTACATATATAATGTTGCATTTTGTAATAATCTTTTACTGTACTTGTATTGTTCAGGCCAAAGAGAGAACTGTATTATGTAATGTATTCTTTTGTTGCGCTTGTTAACTGCTTATTGTTATAAGTTGAGCGGTGTTAGGTAACATATTCTTTTATTGCTCATCCAAATCATATCATTCTGGGAAAAGAACACAATATTCTTTTCCGTATTCTATCATTCTGCATGCAAGTTACGCAGTGTTCTAAATAGAGCACTGTATTATATAATCTATTATTGCTCTTAGCTGGTTAATTTCTTAGCCTTGTAAGTCTAGGATGTACTTGACCGTTATACCTTGTACCCATATATTCCCTCCCCCCGTAGTGCCGTCAGTGCATCTCATGCGGTGCACTGTAGGCATTACTTAAGGTTCTTTGCAGCGTCCCTTCGGCCCCTAGCTGTAACCGCTTTCGTTCCTTTTACTGTACCTCCTTTCATATGCTCTTTTTCCATCTTACTTTCCACCCTCTCTTAACAATTGATTCTTGGTGCAACTACGAGGTTTTCCTCCTGGTACACCTCTCAACCCTTTCTACTCCCAATTTCCGTTTCAGCGCTGAATTACCTCATAGGTCCCAGTGCTTGGCCTTTGGACTAAATTCTATATTCAATTCAATTAGATACTGTTATGCTTGAACTTTCATTTTTTTTTAAATTTCTCCCAACAAGTTTTCTGAGTTTTAGCATGTGTTATGTGGTGTAGCATACGCCCCACTATTTTATTCTTGTGAACTTTGACAGTATAGAACACGTAAGTAGCAATTATTGAACCATTTAATGATTATCGTTGAGAGAGAGAGAGAGAGAGAGAGAGAGAGAGAGAGAGAGAGAGAGAGAGAAAAGCAGCACGCGGCCTCCATAAATGCGAGAGAGTTAAAAGGTAGCATCCTTCACCTCTCGAAGCAAGACCCCAGTAGACCTGTTGAGACGGGGAACTGCTGAATGGGGATCTTCCCCTCACTGAAAAAAAAAGACTTACGTAAGCCGTTGTCAAACTGCGTAGCTTTGTTTGTTTTATTGAATTTGATTTCTTTAAAGTAATGGAATATTGGCGCAATTGCTTGATGTAATAATTTAGAGTGATGAAATACCTGTGATCTACGCTAAGACAGTTGCGATGCCACAGGCTTACAATATACCGAAGCAACGATGAACCAGTTATGTAGAAAACTTCCACCAATTTAACCTTTCTTTTTTGCAAAAGACTTATTTGAACCAGAAGGCAATGTTTACCCACACACACGCACATTATATATATATATATATATATATATATATATATATATATATATATATATATATATATATATATATATATATAAATATATATATATATATATATATAAAACATAAAACATCATTCCAAAAGACTTTCGTGAACCGGAAGGCAATGATTACACACACAAATATTGGATCGCTCTGTTTTGGCAACTGGCTCTGTCCTATCCCACGCAAACTGAGCACATCCTAACGGAGCGCAGGAAGAACTACGCATTAGTAAGAAGCACATCTGATGTTCGCAAGGCAATTAACGACTAGACTAAAGGATTCCAGGGTTGTAGGGGGGGAGTAACCCCTGGTTTATTAAACGGGTTCATTGGATAGGTTAGATGTATGTTATCTTTTTATTGTATTTTTCTTTTGAATTATTTTTGCTTGGCAAAATAAATACTGAAGTTTGAGGATAAGTTGTACGTTTTTGTTGGTGTTTTGTAAAATATATCTTGTGAATCAGTTTTACTTCTTTGAGTAGGAGCCTGTTCTGAAGGTTTGGTAATCATTTGTGATTACCTTTTCTACCATGATTTTTTCGTTACGTGGTGTCCCATACAGTATCAATTTCCGTTTAACAGTTTAATTTGTATGTCACATATCTCTCACAGTAAGTTTCCAGGTTGAATCCGTTTATTTATCGCAATTCCTCCATTGATATATTTCTCGGATATCCCTGGTTTACACTGACTGATTATTGCGGCATGTTTCGGATTATCGCCTCATTATCAGATTCATTCGTTCTGCGTCTTCCGAGTCTCTGAACGTCGCCGCACATTCATCTCATGCGAACTACAACTTTTCTTTGAACTGATATGATAGGTCGACTGTAGCAATTATTATTATTGTTATTATTATTATTATTATAACTACTTTTTTCAGGGTGCTAACAGTCAATATAGCTTTTGAATCGACTGGTATTTTTGGTCGATATTGGACGACTTGTTAATTTGTAATTTTGGTTCTTTGTGTTGTAGCAAATTTTCTGTCATTTGGAAGTTTATTCGTCATTTGAATATCATGAGTAGAGCAAATGGCCACGTTTTACTCTTGTGTGTAAACGCGCATAATATTTTCCGCGCACATGCTGAAAGTTATTTAAAGTAACTTTTTTGAGTAAGTGCAGTATATAGACATATATATATATATATATATATATATATATATATATATATATATATATATATATATATATATATATATATATATATATATATATATATATATATATAATAGAAAAAATCATAAACACAAAAATTGATTTTATTCAGTTTGAAGATTGTCTCCAATACAAGGGAGGAGTTGACCTTGAGTGGAAAAGAGAGAAAAAAACGAAAGTGCCTCCACAGTCAAGTTCGGCTCCTCCCCCAGAAGGAAAGTGAATCCGGAAGGAAAGATACAAGTCCTGTGTGTGTGTGTGTGTACCGGTGGGGAAAAGTGCGTCTGCTTTCTCTGCTTTCTCTTTCTGGCACGTGTTTGTCTCATATATGGTTGAGGAAAGTGCAAGTAAGAGAAAGTGCATCCTAGGCCCCCAGGGACCCCCTCCTGTGGGCCAAACCCCTCCCACTTTTCTCTCACAGTCGCCGCCTCCAATTTGGGGATCCTGGGACAGTGGAGTACCGTAGTAGGCCCGGGGGATAGTGGAGAGGGGGTTGTCCAACGACGGTACCATACCCAAGTCCATACCCACACAACAGTACACACCCCTGGCATAGTGCAATTTTGTTCAGGTTGTAGGGACAGGGAAAGTTTTAGAAGTCTTGCTTTGGGTGGTCCTAGACAAAAGGGCGAGGTTATCAAGGGGGGAGGGGTCGTACTTACGTGTAAGGTTAGGGTTTTGATTAATGGTCTTTCTGTGAGGTGTGGATGTGTTGCCTTTTTATTTATTTATTTATGTATTTTTTTTTTTGAAGAGTTGATTTATGGGGGTTCCTTTTTTATGTTTTCATTAGTTTGTTGGTTTCAATTTCAGTTAAACAAGTGCTTTTAGTTGCGGTACTACCATTTTGTGTTGGTTTCAGATTCCTAGTTTTTTTTTTATGTAGCTAAATGGTCATTTTTTAAGTTGAGTGGCTGTTTTTATTTTTCGGTTACGTAAGTGTGACCAATTTATGATCCAGTTTAAGACAAAGGACAGATATTTTACCCCTTTTGTTTTTTTAGGATTTACTTGAAAATTTCCATTTAGATTCAAGGTAAAACAGAGGGCGTGTTATTTTTTATCTAGTATCTGAAATTCTGATGTATTTTTTTCAAGTAAAAGTACCGATACCGGAGTGTATATTGTGCATGTAGGCGCATTTTATGAATACGTATATTCACATTGAAAATAATTGTATGTAATAGTAAACTATGGATTTTTTCTATTCGATTACTTATATATGTTAAATTAGATTAAGCCATGTCTTGGATATTCACCAGTTTTCTGTTGCATGCGAATTTGATTTGTAACACTGAAAGTATTCCAGTAAATGGGTGAAGGTAGTTATTTTTTTTTTAATTTGCATGAACACCGACGTCTTCGTACCATATTCATTCATACATAAATGTCACAAGATCACATTGCCCAAGACTTTACGCTTGTAAGTAAATAATGGGTGTCGCCAGTTTGACATTTCTCCTGGTGAGGGGAGGAAGTCACTTCTGACATTTGAGCGAGAACATTTTCCATAGAATCGAGGTGTATACTGAACGCTATGAATAAATTTGTCTTCGTTGGTTTAGAGAGCTATTAATATATGGGCCTTGGTTTAGCTTCCATCAGGGCGAGGTGGTTTTTCTGATCCGCTTGTCTTCTGAAGTGGTTGGATATCATCTTGTAGTATGATCGTTATGGTGTTTGATTGTGTTATTATTATTATTATTATTATTATTATTAATTATTATTATTATTATTTAATAGAAGTAACAGAGTAACAGTATAATTTATGTATATACTTGCATGCATTATATATATATATATATATATATATATATATATATATATATATA
>NC_089793.1:44331841-44409341 GCF_040412425.1 Macrobrachium rosenbergii
TTCTCTGACCACTAGCATTATTCCGTCCATGAAGATATTGAACAGCCAAGGAAACGCAACACACCTTTGTCTGGGACCAACTTTTCCTCTAAATCAGTCGCTCTTCCACCCACTTATTCTAACAAGTGCTTCATGTCCATCATTCTTGAAAACTTGTTTTCTTGACCATATATTCTCAACTCCCTCCACATTGCTTCCCTATTGGTTCTATTATAAATTTTTGTTGCTCCATGTAAGCCACTTGAGCCATATTCCCTTTATTGTAAACGTTTATATATATATATATATATATACATATATATATATATATATATATATATATATATATATATATATATATATATATATATATATATAATCATCCTTAGATCTAGAAAACCTTATGGTAGGATCGATAGAGAGGCATTGTGGAGGGTTTTGTGAATTCCTGGTATAAAAGATAATTTGTTTGTTTTCACGCATATGAGCTCCAAGAGTATTTTCGCATGAATCACTTCATTCAGGTGTCTTTGCGGAAGTTTAATCGCCTTTGAAAAAAGAGCAGCCAAGTGGTTTATGTGGTGCCTTTTGCCAGTCATGCTCGATAGCTACTGTCTCTTATTCTGATTGTTTGTTAGGCTTAAAATTTGTGAGTACACTGGTTTATTGTCGTGCAGAGTTTGCTTCGTTCTCCTCTTCCAGAGAGAGAGAGAGAGAGAGAGAGAGAGAGAGAGAGAGAGAGAGATTGTATGTGCATATATTTCTTTTGGATATAAGAATGATAAATAACATTCCCTTACTAATATATATATATATATATATATATATATATATATATATATATATATATATATATATATATATATATATATATGTATATATAGATATGTATATATATATGTATATGTATATATATATATATATATATATATATATATATGTATATATATATAGATATATATATATATGTATATGTATGTATATATATATGCGTGTGTGTGTATATGTTTGTTTGTTTGTTTCAAGGGTGATTATAACTACAGTTAGATTGTTAGAAATATAATTAAATATTTCCAATACCTTTCGTAAGCCACATATTTACTGCATGACAATAGGAGATTTAGACAAAACTGAAACATTAAATGCAAGTATGTTTTTAGAAGTGACTGTTAATTAATATTATATATATAATATATATATATATATTTATATATATATATATATATATATATATATATATACTGCATGATATATATATATATTATACAAAACTGAATATATTAATATATAAGTATGTTTATATATATATATATATATATATATATATATATGTGTGTGTGTGTGTGTGTTTGTATGTATATGTATATGTATATAAATACAAACACTTTTTTCCTGTTGCCGTTCTTGGGACATCGCAAAGAAAGTGAAAAAGGAAGAAAGTAGACTGAGGGTGACGTTTTATGAACAGGTACTGCTGCTGGCTATGGGTAATGGTCAGTGGTTGTATGGGATCGCGTCTTTTTGTCATCATCAGTTGATTTTAAAGTTTTCCGTTGGAGACACAGGTAGCTGCTGGCTTAACCGACTTCCTTTGGTAATAAGCGAAGGGAATGCTGTCCAAATGCACAGCTGCTGGCGGGTTCTTCGGTTTGATGTATTTCCCGGTTTCTCTTAAAATTTTCTTATCCGCATATTTTGAGATGCACACACACACACACACACACACACACACACACACACACACACACACACACACATATATATATATATATATATATATATATATATATATATATATATATATAATGGAAGTATTTATTTATGTATGTGTGTGTGTGTGTTTCCAGCACAACTCTGAAAAGCATTGAGCAATTTCAGCCAAACTTGATATACATTATATGACTCACTATCTGGAAAAGAGTCCTGTGGGGGAAAGACATCACTGGCACCAAAGGGGGTGGGTGAGGGAAGGGGGTGAGGTAAAAATAATGGAAAATGATAGATATTAGTGTCTAATGCATAGTTTTCGAGGTCGCTGAGATGAATGGTGACATTCCCGATGCCCTTTAAGTCCAGGTTCAGCCCCGATAGGAAAAGGGGGGGATTAGAAAGGGGGGAAAAATAAAATGTCAAAGATGACAGACATTAGTGTCTAATCCAGTGATTCTCAAACTGGGTGCCGCAAGATCATCTCAATGAACATTTGTAAAAAAAAAAAAGTTTGCAGGAGTCTTCATATAATTATTATCAATGTGTCTACTCTAATATAACTTATTGTATATCTGTTAATTCATGTGATATGATGGGATGGTGAAGAAGGGGTGCCATTTAATGATTACATTAGTTAGGGTGCCATCACTTAAAAAAGATAGAGAACCACTGGTCTAAACCATAGTTTTCGAGGTTGCTGAGGTGAATAGTAACACTCCCAATGCCCTTTAGGTCCAAGTTCAGCCCTGATAGGAAGGGGCTGGGCAGGTGAGAAGAGATGAGAAATAAAATGTCAAAAATAAAAAATATTAGTGTCCAATCCATGGTTTTCGAGGTCGCTGAGATGAATAGTAACACTCCCGATGCCTTAATAAGTCCAAGTTCAGCCCTGATAGGAGTTGGGGGGGGGTGAGAAGGGGTGAAAAATAAAATGTCGAAAATGACAGATAGTAGTGTCTAATCCATAGTTTTTGAGGTTGCTGAGGTGAATAGTGACACTCCAGATGCCCTTTAAGTCCAAGTTCAGCCTCTATAGGAAGGGTAGTGATAAGGGGTGAAATATAAAATGTCAAAAATGCTGGGTAATGTAATTGAAGCAACTATCTTAACAGGAAAGGGAGAGAGTGAGAGGGGGAGGAAGTGAGAGAGAGAATAGAGGGGGTGCTAGGGAGGAGAGAGAGAGAGAGAGAGAGAGAGAGAGAGAGAGAGAGAGAGAGAGAGAGAGAGAGAGATATTGGTTACCATCCAGAGTTTTCCCAGGCAGCGCCGGGTTAGGCAGCTATTTTATATATATATATATATATATATATATATATATATATATATATATATATATATATATATATATATATATATATATATTGAAATGCGGTGTGTTTATGTGGCCATATTTTGAGCTTTCGCTTATTTTCCTGATTTTGTTTGGATACATCCTCAAGCATTTGGTAAATAATTATTTCGTCCTACAGAAATATGTAAGACTATAGAATAAATTTCTGTTTGTGTGTTTGGTTTGTTCCTTTTAAAAGGACACCTTTACACATGTAAGAATGTCCAGGACATATGGGATGTTCAAGGAATTTCCTCGTAGGCCAATAATTTTCTAGGGACAGAAAAGGGGGGGGAGCAAAGGGGTGAGAGATGAAGGGAATACAGAGGTGAGGGGGAACCCACATTCTGGGGAGGTAAATCGATCTTTTTATAAGCCAGCGTGACGTTCATTGAACAAAAAGGGAATCGTCTGAAGCCAGGCGAAGACGCCTCGCTTTTGATGTAAGCCGACGTTCTCTCTCTCTCTCTCTCTCTCTCTCTCTCTCTCTCTCTCTCTCTCTCTCTCTCTCTCTCTCTCTCTCTGAGGCATGTTGTTAAAACCAACGGTGTTTGACTGTTCGTTTCGTAGAATTGCTTTAAAACTGTATAACATAATTCACGAGGCTTTTGTTGTGGCCAGCATTAGAGTTTGACAGAATTAATGATATATTTTAAACTATTTTCCTTCTGTCACAGTAAAGATATCTGTTATCTGTATTATTGGAAACAACGAGGAGTATTAAGATTGCTCGAGATCGTAATTTTGGTTAGGTGTCAAGTCATCCGGTATAATGTTCCTAGAACTGAAGCTTTTGTTATTGTGTTGAAATCAAGGTCTTGTTATTATATATATATATATATATATATATATATATATATATATATATATATATATATATATATATATATATATATATACATATATATATATATGTGTTTGTATGCATATATACCTACACTATATATATGTATATATTATTATTATTATTTTATTAAATAACAGTAATAAATGATTGAATAAGCATTTCCTTTCTTCAATTGTTCTGCTTAATTAGTGTTCACATTTTCACGTATTCACGTTTTCTGTTGTGACTTTGGCTCTTCCCCTCATGAGTATAAGAACGACAGTAATTCTTTCTGAAAGACTGAAGGCCTCTTTTCGTAATTCGATTCATGTAGAGTATTCAGTGCATGTTAAATTTGATATGTTATACAATCGTTATCCTTACTCCTTCGTTTCAGTTAGTGTATAATATGGATGATTTTAGATTCCCTCCCTCCCTCCTTTTCCTTCTTTGCTTATTGAAGCGAGCCATGGAGTGTGAGCGCGCTGCATGGATTGACGTAGATCTTCCTGGAATTTTATTTTAAACCTATTAAATAAGGCCTAGGCTACTGAAGGACGCCACCAGCCACCCGGATGTGTTTCTGGAGTTGAAATGCGCTCCAGGACATTTTATTTCCAGTGCTCAAGGTATGAGGACATTTCAGTGGTCTATTGTGACTGGAATAGTATTGGACGTTTGGTTTTAATTTGAAGGGCGTGGTGGTAGGAGAGAGAGAGAGAGAGAGAGAGAGAGAGCATGAGGGCGTGGTGGGACCATGGGTCATAATAGAGGAGGGGCGCTTTGTGGGAAGCTTGTGTTGTCGGGCATGTGTAGAAGGCCAGACCTTCCCTCATCCCTCTCCTCCTCTCTCCCTTCTTCCTTTTTATTCTTCTTCTTAGCAAGCACCTAGAACCCTCTCTTCCTTCCTTCTCTGCCCACCAGTACTCTTTCTTTCCTTTCTTTCTTGTTCTGTCATCATTATGTCACAATATAACTGCGTACACATAAAGTTTCAAAAAAAAAAAAAAATCTGAATACATTTTTTTATCGTTTCCATTGTAAATCCTACTCGCCTCATCTTTAATTTTTTTTTTAAATTTTCTGTTATTCAGATATTTTTACTGAAGAGACTTCTTTCTATTTTTCATCTTCTCATTATTTTTTGCCAACCTTTTTATTCCTCGGTGAAACAGGATTTTCCTCCGTGCGTCTTTCATCCCCGCACCCCACCCCCTCTTCCATTTTAAAGAGAGAAAGACCAAACTCTCAACCCACATTTTTTTTCTTTCAGAGCGGATGGGTGCTGGAAGAATTCTTCGAAGTTTCGTATTTTTGGAATAGCTTTTTCTTATATCAGGTGTTGCACATTTTACAGAAATTTTTGCTTGGATCAAATTTTTATTAAATTTTTTTAAAATACTATTTACGGGTTACTTGGCGTGTCAAAGGGGAATTTTTCTCACAGGAATGGAATTTCATGGCTAACCTGGAATTCTTAAAGCAGTGTTTTCGTGGGTAGTTAAAAAAAGAAAGAAAAAATGCATGTCACTGTTTAATTACTTGTCGATATTTTACGTTATTTCGATTTTTATTACGAGAGCCATCACTACTATTATTATTATTATTATTATTATTATTATTATTATTATTATTATTATTATTATTATTATTTGAAGGGAATAGACCCTCTTTCAAACTGGTCTTATTAAAAAGAATGGCTGTATTATGCGAATTTATCTTATACATTATCTTCTCCATTTTCCTTATGATTCGCTTTTCGGGCTCAGCGGTGTTGGTCAGCAACTGGCCGATCATCATCTTGGAAAAAGGATATTGTGTGGAATGCGGGAAGTCTTTTATTGAAATATCCAATCAGGAATCCCTCCTCGTCTGGATTCAGGTTCTACTTCAGGTACTGTCGACATGTTTCGACCAGCTCGTTGGTCATCCTCCGGACGTGGTTGAAAAAGATCTGGAGATTATTATTATTATTATTATTATTATTATTATTATTATTATTATTATTATTATTATTATTATTATTATGTACTAGAAGCAGTAGTCGGTTCTTCAACCCTGCGTGGATAGGTATCTCAAAGTATCACATATGAGTGAGTACTGACGCGTGAAATTGCACGAATTTTTATTTTCCTCTAGTTAAAACAATAACAAAGTGAGTGCATTTGGTTTCTTAGTTCTTTTCTTCCCTTCCATTACGGTCATTCTATATTCACTAACTTTAATACGGCACTGCCTCTGTCTTATAATAATATAATAATAATAATAATAATTTTATTATTATTATTATTATTATTATTATTATTATTATTATTATTATATCCTGTAAAGGTAAAATATTCAGTACTCGAGTAGCATCGTTTATAATCTTATACCACAGGATATTATTCTCGAGATGAAGGATGCCAAGGCTCTCTAGAAGGGAATATAAAAGTAAACAATTATCGATCGGTTTTATAAGGGGATTAACAATTGACAGTTGGACGGTTAATTGTGCGTGATTGCTGTTAATTGAATTACGTGTGACAGTCATGCCTCAGAAGGTTAGATGGGTCGCTTTTTATTTTTTCTGAGAACGGAGAGACAGAGAAATATCTTTGACGTACTCAGAAGTTTGTTTAGTGGATCCTTCATATTATAAGAAATTGTTGATGAAGTTGACTGTCAGGTGAATGGTTCTGCTTCAATAGAGGGATTAGTTCATGGTCGAGGAGACTCACTATATTTTATTGACGACCTTTTTAACGTTCACTACTTAGCTCAGTTGAGGAAATAGGCCCAGATCGTTCCATCGTAGACTGTTGAGTAGTTGTGCAAAGGATCCTTTCAAGGACTTCTTTAGTCCTATCATAGAAAGAAAAGGACATAATCTGAGAAGTCGTTGTGGAGGTCGAGTGGTCATTTAGTTGCAAAATAAGGCTGGCATCGTCCTCTGGAACATCACGTAGTTGTTGATGTCACTGATCGCACGGTTTTTGTTCGTCTGCAGCACTTTTTGCTCACATTTACCGTAGATTGCTTGATAACATTCAGTGCAGGTAGATCAATTTTCTTTGATTTTTTCCTCTTCTTTAATTTGACATCAGTGATAGCAAAAAAAATTTGACATTATTGTTATCGATTAATTTGCACTAAAGGTTTTTTGCAGCGTCCCTTTGGCCCCTAGCTGCAACCCCTTTCGTTCCTTTTACTGTACATCCTTTCATATTCTCTTTCTTCCATCTTGCCACCCTCTCCTGACAATTGATTCATGGTGCAACTGCGAGGTTTTCCTCTTGTTATACCTTTCAAATTTTTACTGTCAGTTTCCGTCTCAGCGCTGAGCGACCTCATAGGTCCCAGTGCTTGGCCTTTGGCCCAAATTCTGTATTCAATTAAATTCAATTCAGTTCGATTTACAACATCCCTGTTTGTCAGTGGACATCGTTGCCTGCAGATAGGTGACGTAATGTTATTAACAACATGTTTTTATTTTCATTTGAAGTAGATAGTTTTCTATATATATCATCACGTTCCATATTTTCGTGATTCAGTTATACTGTATATATATATATATATATATATATATATATATATATATATATATATATATATATATATATATATATATATGTATGTATGTATGTATGTATTTAATCAAATAGAGCAAATCACCTCACGCAGGTTTAGTTCGGCATAAGATTTATGTCACTGATTTATATGAATGTATATGGGGTAATTGTTAGTGTTTCCTTCTATTAATATGTGGCAAGACTTGCATTGGTAAATTTTTTCATCACAATTAGTCATTGCTATTGCCTTTAGCCTTTGAGCTCTGTGTTTATATGGTATGGAAATGTCATTGCCAACATGTTCGATATGCTAATTAGGCAACTCTTGATTGGTAGAAGAGTTTTTTTGCTCAGGAGATTTGTCCTTTGTCTTCAGTGACGACAGGTCCGCAAGAAATTGGAATCACTGGCCAATGCGTCAGGATGTGCATGAAACATTCATCAGTGGATGGTTTTGTTTAGTCATACGCGAGACTACGTATGAGGAGAGAGGAAATGCTTCTTAGCGATGTATATTGGAATCGCAGGATTTTGGGGGTAAAATTTAGGGACTTTTAAAGAATAAAATGACTAGTTTTTTTGGTGGTTTATCCTTGATGAAGAGATATATTGAAGTCACTCAGTTCGGAAAAATATTTGTAGAAACTTTTGATGAGTTTTTTTCTAAACGGAAATTACTTCAGCGTTCTCATTTTGGAAGAGAAGTATTTATCTGAGAAACTTTCATCAATTTTGTTTGAATTGAGAAATGTAGTTTCAACTGAAATGAAAGTCGATTTCCCGGTCTTTTCATTTGTAAGTATTTTGAGAGTAAAAACCAAGAATTTGTTGTATTGATTCCTGCAGCATTTATGTAAAATGCTATGTAAGGTTAGAAGTATTTCTTCAAGAAACTAACGATTTTTATTTGTAATACTGCAAGCATGGTTTTAAAATACTTTTGAATACCAAAGCATCAGCAGTTCTCCATGCTTTAAAGATTGGGCTTGCATAATGGAAAACTGATGTTCAGTTATGTTAGTTCCCATACAATTAATTCCTGTACTGTATTTTACTCACTGTTAGCCCTCTCGCTAAGACATCGTTTCCAAACTATTGTTTATCATCTCTTGTTCCATTCTTCCTTTTTATATGAAAATAGGCTCTTGATATTGAAGCCTGCTTGAAAGAAATTGAATTCATTCATTCATGTAAAGTGAAACTCTTCTAAAGGCTTCTCTCCCATTAACGAGAGCATTCCTTAGGATTCCCCAAGTGCATTAAAATACCTCCACACCCCCACTTTTTTTTTCGGAACGGTCTCTCCTAACTTATTCAATTGTTCGGGTGGTTCTGCTGACATATTCATATTATTCTCTCTCTCTCTCTCTCTCTCTCTCTCTCTCTCTCTCTCTCTCTCCCCGGTAGGCCTGTAGGTTAATGTGATTAATTGTGGCTGAGCAGTCCTTTCCACCTGCTCGTCCGTTTATCCCCTTTACCCGTGGTTTTGTCGGGGAGCTTCTTTCATAATTGTGATGTGGTTACTGGAGGATTTGTCCAAGTTACGCCGCTACTGCTAGCCCGTGCTGGTATTATTATTATTATTATTATTATTATTATTATTATTATTATTATTATTATCATCGTCTAGTGTATGGTTGTATGCGGCAATTCAAATTTAGTTGATCATCATACTGTCTTCTGCCAAAAAGAGTGTTGGGCGGGCGGTCTGGTTTTATTAGGAAATTGGAGGTGAAAACATGAAAGGGCTTGGTAATGGGAAGTACTTGATTCTCCAAGACGTTACAACAGTTTTGTCAAGTGCGTCAAGACTTTTTATTCTAAGGTTGGTCATCTTATGTGCAGAGGTAATGAAATAATCATTATCCATCAGGCGTGGCCTGTATTATAGCTAAAATTTAATGATGGAGCTAGTGTGACAATTAAGATATATATATATATATATATATATATATATATATATATATATATATATATATATATATATATATATATATATATATATAATGTTTGTATGTATGTATGCATGTATGTGTGTGTCTTATACGTTAATAGGTTTGATAATTATTGGTTAATGAATGAAGATAAGTGGTGTGAGGCCACGTAATTGTAAACCTTTTTTATAGGTAAACTTTATTGTCAGTGGGAAGAGATATCGCCCTAAATCTAAGAAATGTCAAAATATCGATTATCGTGCGAAAGTAAGATGATGAATAAAGTTGACAGGTAAGGGAAACGCTGATGAGAACGACAGAGGGCAAAGACTTAACAACACACGAGGAATCCTTCTTTGATGGCGAGGCCAACGAACACCACCTAGCTGATTCACACCAACTGGTGCTGTGCTCTCTCTCTCTCTCTCTCTCTCTCTCTCTCTCTCTCTCTCTCTCTCTCTCTCTCACACACACACACAGGTGAGTGCTCGGTCTTCCCTTCAAATCCCACCCCATGCTCCTCCTTCTCCTCCCCCCCCTCCCCCCCCTCCCCTCCCCCTCCTCATCCACCACAACTACCCATCTTTCCCCACCTGTCTCCCCATGACTCCTCCAGCCACCCCCACCCCTCAAAGCCCTCCGTCTGAGGGTCCCCGCTCCCTCCCCCTCCAAACCTCCCTCTTGTCAGGTCTGTAGCGACCACGCATTCACATGTTGGTTTGGCTCACCCCAGCTCTCTCAGCGTTCTTTTATCTTCATCTTTCTTTGTTTTTTAATGATTTAAAAAGAAAATGATTCCTGAAGCGTAGGAGAATGGTGAGCATCCCTTGTCCCCTATAGATGCGTTGGGGCCGTCTCCTAAGCCTATACGTGCCTTGGATAGTAACAACTATCATGCCAGCATGTGCGAGTGTCTGTATTTTTGAAGGTCATTGGCTTACTTAGAGTTTGCCGGTTTCTCGCTAACCTCGTGGATTTGGCGTCATTATTTCTCTGCTTCTGTGACAGTTTTCGTGCGAGAGTTTTTGGTAACTTGCAAGTGGGGGTTTCATGTCGGTTCTTCTTGTAGAAGCGAAGAGCAAGTTCATCTCTGGGAGTTTTAATTGGTTAGGTTGTATTGGTCCGAACTCCTCCTCGTGTGTACCTGTGTTTTGAGGAAGTAGGCAACGTAACTAAAGGGGGAGGAGGATGAGGAGGAGGAAGAGGAGGGGTTAGGGGTAGTTGGAGGAGGAGGCGACGGCGACTGCTCCCTTACGATATTTTTAGTTGCCGAATTTAATCTGCGATTTTGTATCACCTTCACACGAGATTGTGATCGTCATGAAGATCGCTATTTAAGGTTCATTGAAATTTCTTATTCTTAAGAAGGCAAAGGAACTCTTTACAAAAAGTTTTAAGTATTCTCCCTCGCTCTCGTCGGTAGCGAAAAAAGCCAAGGGAAGAGAGAGAGATTCGGTAAGCGGGCCAAGCACCCCTCGGACGTTACCACCGAAACTTTGATGGTACACATCCAAAGGACAACGGCACCACAACTAACCTCCTCCCTGCTTCGCCATCGCCAACATCATCACCACACTTCCCCTCCTCCACTCTTCCTTCATGGCCCGCCTCGGTAGTGTTTCTCAGGAGGATTACCCTGTTGGGCGATTGCTAAGGTTGATGTGTCAGAGGATAGAGGCACTTGAACATCTCAGAGAGAGAGAGAGAGAGAGAGAGAGAGAGAGAGAGAGAGAGAGAGGCGGGGGGGAGGGACGGTTAAACGTATTTTTGCTCTTCGGAATATTGGCGTCTTCCACTTCAGAGGAAGTGCTCTTCACTGTGGAGCATTACTCTAGTCTTTCATCCCTTGTTGGGTGTGGAGTGTGTAAAGATAGGCTGGGGGAAACTTACAAACATGTCTCTGTGTTTTTGTGAGTTTGTAATTAAACATATCCTTTCTCGAGAAAGTCGCCTCTCCCTCATTCCTCTGGTTTAATGCTCGTCCATGAATTTCTCGGAATTCTCTCCCCCTCTCTTTCACTATCACAATTTCTGTTCAGGTCTTTATACTGCTCGCTTGAGGAAGTCATTCAAAGCGGTGTACTGAAATAACCTACGACGCAATAGAAGCAGAAGCCGAGGAAGCGCTCTCGTGACTGGACTGGCTCGCCTTCCTTGCCTAAAAACGACCACGATTTCTGCTACTGCTGTCGATAAAATGTCTCTGCTGCTGCTGCTGCTACTGATACTATTACCGCTATAGCTTTTAAAAAGACACTGACTCTGTTATTAATACCAGTACTGTGACGCTGGCTAGTTAAACGAATTTGTCTGTGTTTCTCTTCTTAGTATTGCTGTATACAGGGTGCTTGTACAGTATAAATGTCTGGCTTCTGCAGTCATAGTCGCTGCTATTCCATCTGCTACTAATATTTAAATTAACATTGCGATTTTGAAATGTTTGTACTGCTCACGTTTTTAACGACATTTCGTGCATTTACAAACGTGTTACTTACAAGTTACCTACAACTTATGCCAGCGCAACCTGTATGCAATTGCTACTGATAATGTCATGTCCACTGTAGTTTTTAGCTATGTCAGGGTTTTGATAATGATAATGTTTCAAGTTGCTCTTTTTGGTGTCACCATTTAACCAAATGCACTTCAGATTTTCATAGCTGCTGTTACTACAATTAGTACCTCCATTGGAATACATGTTGCTATTTGTTACTCTTACTTGTTTTTCGAATGCTGTGATCCTTTTCGATATGTAAGCGTTTGCCATCAAGGATAGTCGTTTAGAATTGCTGATACGTTCATCCATAATGTATTTTTAAGGTGTGTCATACACCTACATTCACCCTGTAGCCTGAAGGGATGGATTCAAGTCCTGTAGCAGTGGGTTATGGCCATCCCTCCCCTGTGTCTTTTGGAGAAGAAACGCACCAGAAAAATAAGAGGAAATACGGTGATAAAGCTTTGAGGTGGCTGTTCTTTGGGATTATCACACGACCTTTCTTGCTGAGAGAAATGTCGAAGGAAAATACATAATTAACAGTGAGCTGTAACTAAGGTGTAACTGTTATTTCATAATAATGAGTTTTAATATTTTGATGTTGATAAACAAGAGTTGAAGGCCTGAAAATTGCATATTTTATAATGCTTACGTAAAACTTCGGACCATTTACGTTATTATTATTATTATTATTATTATTATTATTATTATTATTATTATTACTTGGATGAAATTAAAATTTTGAAGGAAGATTTTAGTAAAGATTAATGGAACGAAATCTCAGTTTTTTGCACAGTCGCATATGAAAAATACTAAATAAAGGGAGGAAAACTGCAAGAATGGTGTGGGTGAGATAATTCAAATGATTATTATTCTTTGAAGATACCTAAAATATCTTTGGAAAGACCTCTTAAATGGCTAGAGGGAGTCTTCAAAAAATGATTTGCAGTTAATTGAAAATGTTGGAGAAACTAATTTTTGGAGAGAATTATAAAGCTGTTTAAGGATATGTGCAAAAGTTATTGGAGAATAGAGGAATGCTCTTAGAACTTTGAAAGGGAGGCCTTTGAAATCTGTCGAAAATTGGGGGAAGTCTCCTCAGTTTGGCTCAGAAGGCCTCGAATGTTATCAGATAAAAGTTATATTTTTC
The DNA here is from genome assembly GCF_040412425.1 of Macrobrachium rosenbergii. Taxonomy (NCBI): domain Eukaryota; kingdom Metazoa; phylum Arthropoda; class Malacostraca; order Decapoda; family Palaemonidae; genus Macrobrachium; species Macrobrachium rosenbergii. Next base: position 44,344,816 of record NC_089793.1, read on the forward strand.
CTCTAGAAAAAAAAAATTTTAAATCATGAGATAGAGAGCTTACATTTAATACACTTATTGGAAACCTATTAAGGTAGTTCTTTTAAAAGACAGATTTTTTAAATCTTTAAAATTTCTATGAGGAAGACTCCAAGAAAAAATCTTCGGTGGTCATGTTTTGTTGGGTTTAAAAGGAGGTGGTCCAGAAGAAGGTGGGAGGAGAGATGCCGTGGTCTTGGGGAGATGAGGAAGAGAAGGATGCTGTCTTTTTTATTTTAATGAGTTGGTCATGGGGATAAAAAAAGGACAAATAGAGGGCATGGCTTGGAAGATGTGTGGGCTGGTGCTCTGCTGTGTTTACTCTGGCCGTTTTAAGCGAAGAGAGAACGATCAGGAAGGAATATTTGAAGAAATCGGATAAATTCCAAATTGAATCTCCTGGGAATGCTAATGCGCCGCTCTGTCAGTGAGGTTTCGTTCACAGTATTGAGGAAATGCAATTTTGACATTGTCCTTTATTTATATACTATTACTCTTTGAATGGTGTCTTTTATTTATATATTATTATTTTTTGAATGGTCTGACTTTGTGATTTAAGTACTGAACTCTATTTTTATTTCTTGTTCATAGAGTATGCCTCAGAATATTTTCATTCAGTTAAAGCTTTGCAAGTTTTTCATTTGTCGACGAAGTTGTTTTTATTATTGCTGTCTGTGCGACCTCTCTCTCTCTCTCTCTCTCTCTCTCTCTCTCTCTCTCTCTCTCTCTCTCTCTCTCTCTCTCTGTATGTGTGTGTGTGTGTGCGCTGACGAATTAAAAAAGTGTAATGTAAGAAACTTTGCAACGGTGTATGTGGTTTTTGTGATTCAGAAGAGATTACTCTCTCTCTCTCTCTCTCTCTCTCTCTCTCTCTCTCTCTCTCTCTCAGGGGAAAAAATATGAAAAAGGAATTATGCATAACCTGCCATTACGAAATTGGCTCCGGTGTTAAGCCACAATTGTAATAGTATTGCAATTGTTGTAATTGTCATCGTCGAATGGCAGATTGCTCTCAACTTTTGAATTTTTTGTCAGATGTATTAAATATTGCAGGAGTTTTTCTCCCCCCTGATAGCACACTCATTTCTTCATATTTTTTACACCTCTGCGTCAAACAGTAGCAGCGTTTTTAAATGTTACCCAAGCCCAAAGAAATAAAGGTGTAAATTCGTAGACAGGTAAAATTTTTAGTCATTCCTCAACGTTTGTTTTCAGTTGAATGATCATTGGTGGCTGTCATTAGTTTTTGAGTAAAATTGCGATGTAATAATTAATTTGGCTGAATACTGTAACTAGATTATAGGTGCAAGCAACTGAATGCATGCTTGTGCGAACTTATTGGTACAGGTTACTGTATTTTGACATAACGCCCCCCTCCTCTCTCTCTCTCTCGTTCTCATATATATATATATATATATATATATATATATATATATATATATATATATATATATATATATATATATATATATATATATATATATATATATATACTAGCTGACCAACCCGGTACTACCCGGGAAACTCTGAACGACCTTCCATAAACTCTCTCTCTCTCTCTCTCTCTCTCTCTCTCTCTCTCTCTCTCTCTCTCTCTCTCTCTCTCTCTCTCTCTCTCTCTCTCCTTCCTAACATCCCCAAGTTTACCTGTCATTTCTTCTGTCAGTTCATCGAAACTGATGTTAAAGCTTGTGTGTGGACAACAGTGTGAGCGGAGACATCCACTCACCAGAACTGATGGTATTATGTATAGGCTTAGTCATTTCAATGTAGACCCTTCAGTGCTATTTGTAGGCAGTTATAAGTCCAAATCTACAATAAAAATCTAAAACAATATTTCTTTGTGGTACAGACAATTTGGTATAGGCCTACACCAATGATGTCTTTTTATATGAATGAATGAAGTAAACTTCACTGTCCAATTCATAAAAAACTGAACTAACCCCTCAGTTCTGATTTAAACTCATTCATTAATATTGTTTGAGAATAGACGTCTTTTTTTAATAAGAAATATTTAGTCTGTACTCTGTTACGCCTTTTTACATCTTTCCTATTATTAAGTGAATTTCCGCAAGAGTTAGCCTTCCACCCCATCATCATATTAAGAAAAAAAGTGGCAAAACACTTTCCTATACAGCTAACTTCAACTTGTGATACGTATTTTTTAAATTAGTTTTAGGGACTTTTTAACATAACATAATAAATTACAATTCATTATTTTTACAATGACATCAAATTCACTAACATAGGATCGTGTATAAAGTTACACGTACGACATCTATAAACTTGGTCAATTCGTACAATAACGTAATCATGAATCAAACAAAATCTTTCCCTTTTGGAGGAATAATAGGCTATCGGTTATTTATTCTTTTGAATAAATTCGCGTTGATGAAAGATAGAAATGAATATATCTTTCTAATATATAACCATAAACAATAACTTTATTTTCCCAAATGATGGGAATACTATCCCCTACTGTGTATGATTATATCAGCAAAAGGTATGAATTGATGTGTTGTGTGAGCTGTGAGCACTTGAAGTTACTCGTAGTGCAGTATTTGCCATTTCTTATTTAATCCCAGTTTGCATCAGATACATTTACCCTCTAAGTGCCTTTTGGTAAAGATTTCCAATTGTAATGATATACACTCTTGTAAAGTTTTAATCTAGAATTTTCAGTCATTATCTTCCAGGTAATCAATACCAAGCAACGTGAAATGAAACTTATCTTCCGTATGCAGTGAAGTTTTTGCCTATTCGCAAGATAATCAATTCCAACTGCTGGAGTGTCCATGGTGATATTTCGATTATTCCAACACAGCCAACAACGTGTTGTTCTCCCTACATGATGTTGGTGTGTAATAAATGATTTAGGATCGTGTATAGGACCATTTTAACACCGTACGCAAAGAGGGAATGTATTTATTCACTTATTATATCATATAGCGTCTTCATCCATATGTATGAATTGGGCAGGGCAAATGAGTTTGTTGGTGGTTTCTGCTTGCTGAAATCGTTGCGTTAAGCCACTACCACGCATGCACTGACTTGACTTAGCTTACTACGGGAAGACGTTATCGATTTAGGTTTTCATTGTAGATTTTGTCAAGGTAATAAACTATTATATTAATTATTATGATAAATTATGATAAAAAATTGATGTTATAGGGGATTTATTGTTGTAGGTTAATCATACTTCTGGGAGCGCCAGAAGAAAAGGTGAAGGGTCGGGTGAAAAATGAGAAGAAATACAGAAAACTGAAGAAAAAGTTGATTTAAAAACGAAAATTTAATTTGTTTTGTCTGTGTTTGTCTGTCTGTCACAGGTAGGGGTTTGATTTTGAGTTAAAAACCTTTCTGGGGTGACATAGAGATCGTATGAAAAATTTTGTTTGGGTCTGTCAAGCTGTTTGGACTTCTGTAGAAGCCAAACTTTTTACAAACATTCATTATTATATATATATATATATATATATATATATATATATATATATATATATATATATATATATATATATATATATATATATATATATATATATATATATATATATATATATTGTTTGTCCTGGGCCGGACAAACCAGTTTGCAAAGGTGGGTTGCAGTGTCATGTCTCCCCTACTGTCACCCAGGGAAGGACAAACAAGTTCCATGTGGATTTTATTACTATAGATATATTAAACTTTTATCACTTACACAGTTGCTCTGTGCCTTAATACAATTACTAATAGAACCTCGTTTGGATGGTATCTAGCAGAGATGTTTATACAGGAAAAGCTACAAGCTTTCAAGGACTGACTCTCCTCGTCGACTACCAGACGATGACGACAGCTAATCTTGGAAAGTTTGTAACTTTTCCTTTAGATACCATACAGTTTAAATGAGGTCTTATTTAATATATATATATATATATATATATATATATATATATATATATATATATATATATATATATATACTGTAATATAATATATATATATAATATATATATATATAATATGTTTGAACTGTTTCAACCAGTATAATTCGATAAAAAAAGCCCATAAAATACTGGTTAAAATGTTTCAACCAGTATTTTAGGAAGGGCTCGATTTTCATATATGGTTAAAATGTTATGCAGTGTTATATATATAATATATATATTATATTTGTGTGTATATGTATATATATATATATATATATATATATATATATATATATATATATATATATATATATATATATGTGTGTGTGTGTGTATATATGTATATATATATATATATATATATATATATATATATATATATATATATATATATATAATATGTACGTATACATATATATAGATGTATAAGGCTTAAAATATAATTTTGATTTTATTTTAAATGGTTATCTCTATAGTTTTTCTGTTCCTCCACGGCAGAACAAGATCTCACTGGATCTTTATAGGAAGTGGAACGGGCTGTTAAGGAAATATTTTTCCAGTTTTATTTCTGGGATCCTTAACCTCTCTATAATTCTTTCTGTTTTCTAGGACTTTCACGTATACGCCCTGCAACCACCCACTCCACTGCCTCTTTTCTCTTTCTTCTTGCACTGTTCCTTTTTCGCTTTCAATTTCTTATATACGTCTTTTCCCACTCGCTTCTGTCTTTCTAATTGTAGATCACGATATTTGGATAGGAAGAAATCACACAAAATGCAGTAAATACAGTAAATCCGACCTTTGTTATTGCAGTTACTCAGTATTAATAATTTCTTCATTATCCGTCAGTTTTATTACATCACATATCTTTCTCATTTATGAAAGCCCGTATTTAAATTTCAAGTCAGCGACTGGTCGACAAAAAAATTTGAACCTTTTAAATAATCACACACATACACACACACACACACACACACACACACACATATATATATATATATATATATATATATATATATATATATATATATATATATATTTATTTATTGTGTGTGTGTGCATGTATGTATGTGTGTATTAGTATAATGTTTATATGTGAATGAGTGATATTTGATCTGAGTCACTTTTGATTCTATATGAATGACGAGTTAACTTATTTATTTCGTCCGTGTACGGAAATGGTACAAGATGTTGATCAAGAACCAGATTGATAAAGACATTGCTTTTTCCTTTTTATTATTAGATATTTCATCATCTCCAGTCTCGATATATTAGAAAAAAAATCATGTCGGCTAATTTTCGAAAAATCTGTCATCCTTCGTTATTGGCCCATTGTGACTTAACCACTCGTGGGAATTGCTCGGTGATTATTTCTAAGAGATTACTGGTCCCTGTTGGCAATTGTCTTTTTGGTACTTCTTGGAAATTTTGATGCCGTGGTTGGTCTTTCTTCACTCGGCACTCCTTGGAAATTGTCTTTTAAGACCGATTGATTCTACGTGGGAATGATCTTGGACCCCCTCCACCCGCCCGCCCCCTCCGGGCTCAGTTTGTCTCAGCTACCATTGTTTTTTTTTTTTGTGTTTTTTTACGCCAGATATAGTAAAATAAACTAAGCAATCAGTGATTCCTCACAAATCCCTGTTAGTTTTGATTTCTTTATCTGAGGGCCGACGGGAATGGCATCTCGATATCTTTATCCAGGCCAGACCAGAATAAATTTCAAATGTAGGTGGAGGGAAATACACTGACCCAGCTCCTAGGTAAGTGGTAGACCCTCCTCCTTCAATATAATTGAATGTAATTTGAAGGTCATTTTAATGTCACTTCTGTGGTGTGTACACAGTCCTGCTGGTGGAGGTTGCACGGTTCTCTCTCCCACTCTCGCTCTCTCGCTCTCTTTTCCGCCTTCTTGTCCGTGTAGCAAGAGTGAGAGGCATTTTCCAGAGGAAACTTATTTTTTCTTTTTTCACAATTCCACCTGTTCGTCCATCACCCCACGTCGCCAACTCTCCCCTCCTTTAATGCTTTCCCATCCCAACCTCCTCCACTCCACTTCACTGTATTATCTCCTCGTATCTCAACCTTCAAGCTGCATTTCTTTTCACACCCTCTCTTACTAAGTCAGTGCTCTTGCAGCTTGTAGCTGCCGGACATCCTTGTTCTCTCCTGTAGCCTACTGTACTGTACACTTCATGGCGTTCCCACCTCCCATTCTCACTTCTCCAAACATTCCATGTATTCCTCCATTCCACTCTTTCCACCTATTCTTGCCAATTCATTCATTCCTTCTATTCTCTCTCGTCACCCCTTTCATTCTCTTACCTCACTCCTTCCCATTTTCTTCATTGAACGCCTTTCCATTCTTTCATTCCACTCATTCCTCCCATTATCTCCAGTTTAGTCCTCCAGTTCTCTCATACCACCCCTTCCTCCCATTCTCCCCACTTCATTCCTCTCTTTCACCTCTTCTCTTCGTTCCTTCCGCTCCTCCCATTTTCTTACTCCACTTCTTCCTCTTATTCTCCCCACTTTTCTCGTCCACATCTTCCATCTATTTTCTTATTTCACTTTTCCCTCTCGTTCGCTCCTACTTTTCATCCCGTCGTCTCCACCACACGTCTCTTCCACTTCAATGCTTTCCCTCCGCTTATCCCAGTCCATGAATTCAATACTTTCCCTCTTTCATCACGTCCCTCCTCCTATCAGACAGCATCTACATCAAGCAGCTCTCTCTCTCTCTCTCTCTCTCTCTCTCTCTCTCTCTCTCTCTCTCTCTCTCAGAGGACTTGCCTGGCTTACAGGAAATTTGGTCGTAGATTTTTTGCTTGAAAATTGTCAGGTGGGCAAGGTCTTGATTCCATGAAGGGATGTGAAGGCAGTTTTCTGATGATGATCGTGTTTTTATGGTTAAAGACACTGTGACGGACACCTCGAGCTGACTAATGTTTGGACTTATTAAGAGTAATAGAGATAAAAGGAGAGAAGAATTTAATGGTCAGTGTGTTTGTGTGTATGTAAAAATCTGGCTGAAACATTAACGCTGCCCGGTCATGGTATTAGATACTACTTTCGGGCACTGTTGACATATTTACAAATGTTGTAGAGAGGCAAAAATAAAAATAAAACACGTTTGTAGATATTTTTTATACCTGTTATTAGTGATAAACGCATTTATTTATAGAAAATGTTTTGTTTGAAAGAAATTCTCAGGTTTTGTTCCCGTAAGCCGTTGATCTTGTTTTTATGCCAAACGGGAAAAAAAGTGTCCTTAGAGAGTGCTTTCATCGAAATTTCCAATCCTCTTAGAGCGATTACAAATGGAAATTGCCCATCTTTAATGGTAGCATGGCATCCAGCATTCAAGTTTTGTCGAGTAACATTGGTAGAAAATAATACACACCTACCCCTCAAGTGGATTGGATTTGCCATTATTGTAATTAGGTCATTTTTTTTCCTGTGCTCTAAGTATAGGAATTTCGTCGGTGGAGTGATTAGGTTTAGTGAATTTACGATACATCATTAGTTGTTAGCCTGAGAGAGAGAGAGAGAGTACGTTAATAAAACTACTACTGAATTTACTTATCAATGCTTGTGTAATCATTTGGTTAAAAGGCAGCTTTGCGTGTCTTGTGTGTAGTCAACTAGCAGAAACAATAAACACAAGCAGATTTGTCTGTTTAGAGAGAGAGAGAGAGAGAGAGAGAGAGAGAGAAATGTCAAGGTAAATCTAATAATTGAACTGCAGAGGAAATGAATCAAGAGAAGCAGGTGGATTAGGAGGAGGTGTTGTAAAGAGATTAAGATGGAATTATTATATAGAAGGAGAACAGGTTTACATTGGGAGAGGGGAATAATGCAGAAAAACTAAAATTGGAGGAGCAGAGATTTCAGTAATGAATTAGGAGACAGACGAAAAAAAAGGCGGCGATTGTTGTGGGTAACAGGAACAGGGCGAGATCTTGCTCGTTTCCCTTGGATGCTGCTGCTGCAGTGAAAGAGAGAAAAACCAAAACGGAAAAACTTGCTGGTTAAGGCAAGTGTGGTTTATGTGTTCTCGAGTAGGTTGCCTTTTAATAAATAGTAGAAAGAAGAACAGAAAAAACTGATCAAAAGCAAGATGAACGGGGGAGGGGAGGGATGTCATGAGTTGGCTTCGTGTTTTCTTTAAGGTAAAGGAGAGCATCATCGCAATTAATCAGTCAACCGACAGACGCCTGCAGCTGTCAGAGAAACCGTGATTTCTTTAAATGATGCTGGATGGTGTTGTGTTTGACACATTTTGCTTTTGTGCATTTTGTTGTTTTATTTTTTTATGTCATCCATTGAAGTCGTCAAATATATCATCGGGTGTTGAGTACGGTAACACATGAACTGTTATGATATTTTTTTCTGTCTTGGTCCTTATGTCATCTTTTATCTTATAAGGTTTGTAAATGTAATATTATTATTAATAATTTTTTTTTTACAAATACAAGTAAATTTATTTGTCAGTTGCGAAACAAGGACTTTTTGCCAACCTACCGACGTCTTAAATCCCTGGTTACTTTGAAGGAGGTTGGTTTGCCTTTTCCTTTGTACGTAGTTATCCGGGTGATATCCAAAGCTATGCAGTTTATCACACGGGGATCCGTGACTTGACCTGACCTCCTTCCACGTACCCGTCCTCCCCTTTCCCTTTTAGCTCTCTCTCTCTCTCTCTCTCTCTCTCTCTCTCTCTCTCTCTCTCTCTCTCTCTCTCTCTCTCTCTCTCCTATGCAAGTGGATGTGTTTATATACCGGCAACATGAACAAGTTTCTCTCTCTAGTCGTAATCCGGTCCTCTACATGCAGTGAGAAAGTAAACCCAAGAAGACGAATGCAACGGAACTGGTTTTGTCATTTGAGAGAAAGAAAGGGGGGGGTGAGATTCCTGGTCTTTTTGGTATATAGCCATTAGTGATTCCACCGGAGAAGACTTTATTATTATTATTGGGGTTATTTTGATGCAAGATAACTAAGGCTAAATTAGTCTTTTATGTTTCCAATTAATTTAGTGTAAGTTGAATTTTCTTTAGATTTGGTAAAAACAGAAGTCATGGTTTTCTGTTGGTTCCTAAGTGAAGAATGGTGTCATGGGGTCAGGATAAGTCACAGTAGCCCCAGAGTTACGCAGGGTAGCTCATCACTTCCAGTAAAACCGTTCCTTTGTCCTTAATTGGAAATTCTAATAATTATGAGAAATTCAGTCTTGGAAATGCGTTGTTATATTCAGATAGGTGTTTTTTAGGTCTGCAGGAGTTTAGTTACACAGTGATATACCGATTTTCATTTGTTTGGGATTACATACAGCCAATGAACGGCAGTGATTTAACTAGAAGTTGGCTAAATATATATATATATATATATATATATATATATATATATATATATATATATATATATATATATATATATATAACTGAAATATGGAACGTGATGAATATATAAATAAAGATAAAATCCACGAAGGAAAGGGAAGCACTGGAGTACTGCGAGGCCTTTCGACTCTTTTGTCCTTTACTTCGGCCTCGCAGTACTCCAGTGTTTCCCTTTCCTTCGTGGATTTTATCTTATATTATATAATATATATATATATATATATATATATATATATATATATATATATATATATATATATATGTGTGTGTGTGTGTGTGTGTGTGTAATGTACTGTATGTATGTATATCATCTCCAGCGGCGCACAACGTAAAGGTCTTCAGTGAAATTCTACCATTCATGTTTTTCGCGGGTTTTTCTTCCGTAAATCTCCACTCGTGTCCAGCCCCCGTCTCTCATAGTAGAACTGCCAAAGCAGGGTTGAATATTTAAGAGGTTTTACAAAGGATTAGGATCAACTGTTCAGAAACAGGGACAGGTCAATTAAAAGATTATATAAGGAGGTGACTGACCACCAAAAAATGTTAGTACAACAAAATCATTGTTTTGGTAGTTTTACAAATTCTTCAGTTGTGTTGGATGCCAGGTACAAATTTTTTCCTTTGTAATCCCCATCTGTCATTTATATGAGCTTTGTTTGTAAAAACTTACTTTTATATTTCTTCAGTCTGCTAAGTAAAGGACGCCAGCCGGAAGGCCTCGCAGCACTCCAGTGTTTCTCTTTCCGTCGTGGATTTCGTCTTTATTTATATATATATTCATCACGTTCCATATTTTCGTGATTCAGTTATACATACATACAGCCTATATATATATATATATATATATATATATATATATATATATATATATATATATATATATATATATATATATATATATATAAATATATATATATATATATATATATATATATATATATATATATATACATACATACATACATACATACATACATACACATACATATACATACTCATACACATACACATACTCTTTCACACACACACACACACACACACACACACACAGTGTCGAAGTAGGCTACTCTATAGAGAAGTCTGCAAACGTATTCTTTTGTTTCGCCGAGAGAGAAGTGCACAGGTGCACAGTGTGAGTAGAAGGCGGATATAACAGGTGGTAGAGGAGGAGGTGGCGGTGTTACTAGTATGAAATGAGGAGGTAGTGGAGTCGGCGGTGTCATGCGGGGGATCAAGGTCACCCGAGGTCAACTTGTCCGACTTTCCACCAGAGGTGCCATTTTACTTCCCTGGCTGGCTGGTCGGCTGAAGCAACCTCTTGCCTTCATTGATAGGATTTGTCTGGCGTTTGAAATAGATTTTTTTCGTTGGTTTTTGCTCTTCCTCTTGAGTGAGTCTTGTTTGCGGTTCAGTCGTCGATGTTATTTTTTATTGTTGTTGCTTACAAAGATATATACATTTCAGAAAATTATTCAATATATTTTCATATTAAAAATCGGCTCTATATAAGAATTTTGATGGCGTATGTTGCACTGGAGCGTCTAACGCGTGGAGTATGGATTACATGATTTTAAAAAAATCGTGTGTTTTTCATTCATTGGTTATTAATGGAACTGGTGGGCCAGAGTTTATTTCATTTTACTTGGACCACATGAATCTCTCTCGCACCACACGCGCCCACTTACACACACACATACACACACACACACACACACACACACACACACACACACACACACACACACACACACACACACACACACACGTACATATATATATATATATATATATATATATATATATATATATATATATATATATATATATATATATATATATTTACCAGAGAAAGGGAGAGAGAAGTTCCTGCATTGTGTCTTGCTTCAGGCGAATATCTGAATGGTGTTACTTGTCGATGTATGATGTTCATCGAATTGTGAATCAGATTTTAGAATTGGTTTTGCCCCCAGACGAGGTCACAAGCTGTTTGGAATTGCCTTCACTTTTGTCTCTGCCGTGTGCATTGTGTATGCTTGTATTTATTGAATTCTCTTTCGTCTTTTATGGTTGAATGCCTCTATAGATAAATTTTGTTGGGTTTTTATGAAATACATTCACGTAGTCTGTAGGGCATTTTATATCAAATGGTTACAGGTGGGATTGTTTGTTCTTAGCTTAATTTTGATTTAGTGTGTGAAGGTTGCCATGATTGGGTATGACTAATTGAACCATCGGGAGAGGGAAGTAGCTTTGATCTCCAGTTTTTTTTTCTGGTAATATATTTTTCTTTTAGCTCTAGCAAGGATGTCATTTACCTTACATTACGAGAGTGCTTGAACAGGTAATTTTATGACATATTTCAGTTAGGGTGGTTATAACCACCTCCATTTCTCGGAAGTTAATGTCGACTTTATTTTACCTTAGAGTTTAGTATAGTAAAGGTATTTCCTGTCAGGTATCTCTACATGATTGTGTTATGAAAGGAACTGAGAGAGAGAGAGAGAGAGAGAGAGAGAGAGAGAGAGAGAGAGAGAGAGAGAGAGAGAGAGAAATTTTTTTATCCGAAAATTATAGTGGAAACGTACGAGATTAACAATGAAGTCGTTTTGGTAAATATTGTTGCCAAACCCAATTGCAGGGTATGATAAGAAACATTTGGTGTATTATTATGATTCTGTTCACATTCAAGAATCTATTTATCAAGTTATGATCATATTGCAGAGCTTTGACCTCTCAGGAATCTTTGTTTTGGTATTGAGTCAAGGTATTTTATTCTTCACTTCTACCGAGTTTTGTACTTCTCTTGTCTGAACGCTATCCTGCCGTTGATAGCATGATTTGGCTTCGTTTTATGTTGCATGATCCTGGTAGGTTCCAACGACTTTCTTGGATTTAGCAATTTGTTTGTGTTTGTTTGAGTGTTCTGCCGAAGGTTCAAGAAACGGCTATCATGACTTTTCAACAACAAATACCTCTGGATTTGTGAGAAAGCACTTTCATGGTTTCAGTTAAGATAAAATACAACCCTTCAGATTGTGACAGCTTTCTCGTTGCTTCAAAGAGAAAATGGGTTTCTTAGTTGTAGCAAATATTTCGTCTTCTTTTAACGAAATGTGTGTGTACGCGCACGGAAGGTGCTTCTTGTGCTTCTTGGGAATAGAACGCGCGTTCCAGGTTTCGGCAGATTTGTTCTCGTTTTTAACAGATGATTCTATTAACTCCTGCGTCACATTGTTGTTCAACATCGCTTTAGAATGCCCGTCGGGAGGACTTTTAAGTGGCAGAAGTCTGAGGTAAAGGAGGAGGAGGATGAGGAGGAGGAGGAGCCATTGGGTACCAGGAGGGAGGGGGGTGTTATGGAGCTGATTGTGGGTAGTGGTAAGGGGTGGGGGGACTAGGGTGAGCAACAATCCAAGTTGTAGTAATGTAACGGGTCAGCTTCGCCAGGTCCCGTAAGTTCCCCGCTACCCAACACACACTCTCTCTCTCTCTCTCTCTCTCTCTCTCTCTCTCTCTCTCTCTCTCTCTCTCTCTCTCTCTCTCTCTCTCTCGTCTGTCTGGTTACCCACTCATTTGTGACGTACTCTTTGAGATGATGATACGCCGTGTGAATTTTTTCTCGGACTGATCTTGTCATTTTTTGATGTCTGTCTTTCGTAAATATTTGTATTAACGTTTGATTTTTATTTCCACACGTCTTTCACATTGTAATTTCGCGAGAGGTTGCTAACAAGCTGCTCATGGTTTAATGCATAAAAATGCTAACTCATAGTAATAGTAATAACAATAATAGCTTCTTTAGCTTAAAGATATTGCAACAAGGAACAACCAATATCTAGAAAAACTCACCAGGATAAGAACTGAGAGAAGGCATTTCCTCCGATGAGGTACCGCAAGCTGTTCCCTGCTAGATCCTCGTGTTTTTAATGCCGTTTGAATCTGTATATACACAATATATATATATATATATATATATATATATATATATATATATATATATATATATATATATATAGTCAGTGAATATTGTTCTGTACCGATTTCTCACTTGCATGTTTTATTTATGGAATATATACGTGGAGGACATGAAGTATCCAGCTGGTCAGCTTCTGGTGACTGACTCATCTCTGCAATCGCACAGGAGCTTGGCATTCGGTGGTACAATTCTTTTCGGAAAATGTAATGTATAGAACATACAGGTTTTATGTTTTAACTTGGTAAGCCCTTATGTTAGTGCGTCACATTTTAAATAATTTTTTTTCCTATAATTATTTTAATACTATTTAATTTGTGTTATTTTTAACTTGTGGACGTTTAGCACGGTATTATGTATTTATCCGGACATATACAGGCAGTTCATTCATTCATGAATGCTTTGATTTGGGATCATTTTAATTTAGCGTTTTCGCCATATATTTATTCATTTGTGTATTTGTTTTTAAGTTATGGCATTATTACCCAAGAGGGACCTCCGTACATAGACCTCTTGCTTTTTAGTTATTCCTGAGGATCCACCTCAGAGTTATTTTTAGCTAGAAATCGTCATGAGGGATTTTCCTATCTCAAGGCTGATTTGCTTCTGCTCTTACTTGCCCCTTCCCTGTCCGTGATGATGATGATGATTAGTATTGTTGTCGTTTCTGCAGGAGCGCTGGCCATATTTTATTACAGTTTTAGCAGCCGTTGTTAGGTTGCCACCTTTAAACCTTATAAGAGACTTCGTCATTAACCGCAACAGCGGTAGTATTAATAGTAGTGAGGGGAGGAATGGTATTATTATCGTTCTTAATTTGTTGTCTGTTGTAAACTTTCCGATTATAAACTCACACCATTATTTGAACAGAGCTCGGTGTCCATACCTAAAACATGATTCTCTCTCTCTCTCTCTCTCTCTCTCTCTCTCTCTCTCTCTCTCTCTCTCTCTCTCTCTCTCTCACATGCTGGAAGCGAAGCGAGCTCTTTCTCTTCTGTCACCTACTGGTTAAGTTGAAGGTATTGATAAAGCTAAAGGTTAGATGTTTATACACTTCATCACGTTCCCAGTTTCTATTCATTACCAAAGGAGAAACTGACTGGTTTTTATAATAATAATAATAATAATAATAATAATAATAATAATACTAATAATCCAAACTATTTTTAAGTCCAATATAGAAATTGGATTATTAAGAGTAGGTGTCATTTGTACGTGTTTGTATGTGGTTTTCGTCTTGTATAAGACCGACCCGTAAGCTTTTGTCGTCCATTTTTTCTTTGTTTTGTTTTGTTTGTATTCGTTCTTGTGACGTGTTTGTATTCGTTCTTGTGACGTGTTTGTATTCGTTCTTGTGACGTGTCAACTTGCAGGTTTTTCTTCTGTTGCGCTGTATCCGCGGGTGTTCGCGTAGTGTTCTCAGTGTTTGTTGCTCTATGTTTGTTGGGTGTGTATGCCTGAGTGTTTGTTGCATATTTTATGTAATTAGTGTGTATACCTTGCGTTTTGTCTCTTTAATGTGCGAGGAGCTTGCCGCTTTGTGTCCCTGCGCCTTCTGTATCTTGCGCGTTTGTCACTGTATGTCAATCTTGCATGTTTGTCTCGCTGTTTCTCTGTAGGTTATGTCTGTGCGGCTACTAGGCCTTAGGGATTTGGTGCTGTGATTTAAGTTTGGTGTGTCTTTAAATACTGTAGTTCACATGCTACTCAAGACATGCTTGCTTATCAGTTGCTATATTTCCGATAGGTTCGTTGTATTATTATTATTATTATTATTATTATTATTATTATTATTATTATTATTGCCTCTGCTTTCTAATTTTTTTCGCGCTTGGAGCATGTTGCTAGGAATGGTTCAAGAAAAGCATGTGTGTGTGTGTGTATATATATGTATGTAATATATATAATATATATATATATATGTGTGTGTGTGTATATAATATATATATATATATATATATGTGTGTGTGTATATATATATATATATATATATATATATATATATATATATATATATATATATATATATATATATATATATATATATATATATATATATATATATGCACTTTATTGAATTGTTTGATTATTGTTTTGTTGCGTTGATTGTTCTTTCCTTTCATCTTTTCTTTCGTTAATATAATTATGTTCTCTAGTCCTATTTGTTCACCGGAAGACAATGAGGAAACAGTGGAGAGCAAAATACAGCTGGAGGGGAGGGGGGGGATTGGGGGGGAGACAGGTTGAGCGAGGGCGCGGCCTTTACCCACTTAGAAGAAGGTCAGGTGTGGCCAGCGGTGGAGGTACACCCCTCCCACGTCTGCTCTCCTTCTCTCCACCCCCTCCCTCCCTCCCCTCCTCCCCATGCAATACTCGCACGCATGCTACTTTGCTTTGCTCTCTCTCTCTCTCTCTCTCTCTGTGTGTGTGTGTGTGTGTGTGTTAATCGTCCTCTGTTTTATAATTTAACTACAAGTAAATTCGACTTCTTTCCGTCTCCTTTTATTATCACAGCTCCCTTCTCTCTTTTCTCTTGCAATTCCAAATTTTCTCTCTTTCTCTCTCTCCCCCTTACCCTCTTTTGATCTCTGCTCTCCTACACCCTCTTGAAGGAGGTCGGGTACGTCTTGCAATCACGGCTGAAGGCGTTTCAATAAGAAAAGTTTCTCTCTCTCTCTCTCTCTCTCTCTCTCTCTCTCTCTCTCTCTCTCTCTCTCTCTCTCTCTCTCTCTCCTTCCTTGATGTCCATGGGGATTTGGTTCGGTTTGTCACTGATACGGTTGTCATGTGATTACATTTATCACTCAGAGAGAGAGAGAGAGAGAGAGAGAGAGAGAGAGAGAGAGCTTAGCTCGAGGCATCCAAATAACATTTAAATTGAGAATGTAGTTGAATTTACTTGTTTTTATTTGTGTATGTGAGAGAGAGAGAGAGAGCTTTTGCGTTTGTGTGCATGAGATAGAAAAGAAAAGTTGGGAGGTGGGGGAAGGATTGCAGGGGTGTAGAGGTCCCAAGACAAAGATTTCCTTGTCGGCCAAGGTGAAATGTGTCACATGGGAAGGTGATTAGAAGCGGAGAGCTCTTTCTGCTTGAGTGCATATAACAGGAAAACGCCACGATGAAGAAGAGGAGGAGGAGGAGGAGGAGGAGGAGGACATTTCGTCGTGGAGAAGGGAGTGGATGCGTATTTGTAACATGCAGTTGAAGTTAACATGAATTTGTTAACATATATTTTAACGTTTCATGGTCGGTTGCTGCTGTTTTACTGTCATTGACCATATGTTTTTGTCAGTAGTGTATTTCTATTATTATTTCATATTTGGGATATTTGTACAGCAACTGCATTAAATTTCCCGTATCTGCGAATATCTAAACTATGATTTTTTTATGTGTCTAGTCCTTGGCGTCAATAACTTGTTTCACTTCACCAGCGTTCGTTAAAGGAAGATTGAGAGTGACGTCTGGTTAATCCTTCTTTGTATACTGAAATGACTATTCGCTCTTATTTCTTGTAATTAGTTTTGTCAAGTGCTTCCTTTTGATATAGTTTAGTAATCGGCATTTTTATCCTCTTGTCTGCACAGAAATTTGTGGGGCAGCCTAAATGAATTTCCCTGTTTAGTAATTTTTCTTAAAATTTAGTGGATCAGTTTCATGTGCTGTCGATGATGGCATATGGTTTTTTATGGAATATGTTTTACTGCATAGACTCTTCAGCAATATTTTTCGTAAGAATTAACGGTAATTATTATTAAAAAAACAGTATTATTTCCAAAGCGTAATTGATAATTTAGATTGTTGTAACGATTGGTTCTATGATAAATTGACCGAATTACATTCTTGTTACAATTTTAGCAGTTATTATTGTTATTATTATTATTATTATTATTATTATTATTATTATTATTATTATTTTACGCAGATTCATAGTTAGTGGGAACAATCTTGGGTCGCGTTCCTGCTCTTGCTTGGGTGAGTCACGGGTAATAAGATTACGTCATGGTACAATAAACAAGTATGATAACGGACTAGTTTTTTTTTTAACTCTATTCCCTTCCCCCTCCCCCCTTTGTTTAGTAACCGCTATTAATTTAGGTGTAGTTATTCATGCAAGTCTTGGAAGGTATGCGTCGTGGGTCATTTTAGATGATTTTATTCGTGGGTGCACGTGGTTTGAGGTTTGTTTGTATGTGATTACCCTTTATCATTGATGTTGTGTTTTTCATGTGTTATATAATTCGGTGTGTATTCACAATGATAAGTAACAGCTATTCAACTTAATTGGTTAACGTAACGTTCTTTAAACAAATGGTATTATATGTTGATACTTTAGGTGTGTACTAAAACGTCTGTTCTATTCACCGTAATTTTAATTTTAATTTTACTTATTAAATGCAGTAGACATACGTAGGCGTAGGAGTCATGACAACTGAATAACATTAAAAATAGCTCGGTCCGTATGTTAGCAATTGACGCCGCGCAACTTAATACTCTTCCGTGAAAAATGATCGCCCGGTTCGAATTGGCGTCAAATTCTGCTACTTTAAATGGACACAGTTTATAGAGATTGTCCATGGTTAGAGATGAATTACTTTAACAAAATCTGAATTTCTGGCTTCGGTGACGAGTTTCATGGCGATTTGCGCTGATAAATGTGTCACTAAATCGCTTGGCGTCCTCATCTGTCAAACGAATGAAAGAATGATAGTGAAAAAAAAGTCATGCAAGTGGGAAGGGAAGGAATGAAGGAGGACTTGTGGGACAAGAATTGGGATCTTTCAACTTCATTTTTTTCGGTGCCTGGAACAGGAAGGTGGACAAGTCCATTGCGTACTTTTTTTCCTATTTTGATTTTTGCGTGTGAGGAGTCGTCTCCCTCTTTGCAGGATATTTCTCATTGTTACATCATGCAACTGTCGTCACACTGTTTTTGGCAGTGACATGCTTCTGACTGGTCGAGAGGAGGCTTTTTGGCAGTGACATGCTTCTGACTGGTCGAGAGGAGGCAACCATCCATTGTAGAGTTTGTTTTTCGCGCTTCAGCTCAGTAAATTTCCGTAAGAACGGTAATCGCCGTCTTTCCCTCTGCATAAGAGGGTGATAAATATCTTCGTAGTCGCTTCTATGGAGGGCCAGTACCGATGAAAACTGCAGGGTTTAAATTGTCTTTATCATGTTGTAGGTGATAATTCTTGCCAGACGTGTAGTTGACTGCCTGGCCTCCAGTGCCTTGCACTTGCCTGCCTTGTAAAGATTGACAAACAGCCGCCCTCTTCCTGCTGTTGTGCCCGATGATCCTGCAACTCTATGGTGTCTGGTTAGAGATTGTCCGCTGCATTGTGTTATTTGTTGGCCAATCTGTGAGTTGTATGTAGGCTATGCATGTATGCATATATGTATGTATAAAGACGAGGTTTAGTTATGAATCTTTTCAAAACACGTATCACGTTTGTTTTTGAAGCCAGACTACATGAAGAATTGGTATCATGAGTAATACATACCTAAGGGACTCGATACACATATTTGTAGTCGCTCGCGCGCTCCCAAGCTGGCGATAAGAAATGGTCAAGGGTGGCAGGAGCGTCATGTGATGGACGTGATAACCTTGCGGTCATGGCGATCTTAACGGGAGGAAGGTTAGACTACAGGATGTTATCCTCTGACTAACAGGAAATGCATACGCTCGCCCAATTGAATGTGCGGGCAGGCGCATGCATTCTCACAGTAAATGTTTTCTCTCTTCAGATTTTTGTCGTGGCTTTCATGAGCGCTTGCGGGCGCGAAGGCAATGTAGTCTCTCCGTTGTTTTCTCTTCTTTTCCGACAGTTCTCCTCATAGAACGGGAGAGCTGCTGGAGTGGTTGAAGGGCGTCCGTTTGGGAAGGGTCTTGCCTTTGAGTCATCCACAAGATGTGCGAGCGTATATAACATGGCGAATCTCTCTCTCTCTCTCTCTCTCAACTTAGTAACCCGGTAGCCCTTGAGACCGCCGCTGTAACTGGACGCGATGACCCCGCTTGGCCTTGTGTAGCAGTCGACAGCTGACCCGCTCTGCATTCTGGATTCCCTTCTTTTCTCCTCACTCTTCCTCTTCGTTATCTTTCTGTTACTTGTCCACCTCATTTTCTAGATTTTTTATCTCTCTCTCTCTCTCTCTCTCTCTCTCTCTCTCTCTCTCTCTCTCTCTCTCTCTCTCTCTCTCTCTCTCTCTCTCTCTGTCAGCAGAGAGCTAATTACATTTTGCCAAATATGGATGTTAACGCAGTATTCTCATTCGTTCATGTACAATTGCATACTGCCCCGAGTTGTTAACCAAAAGTTTGAAATTTATTGCTTCAAATGGAAGGTAGAGGGTCAGCCAGTTTCTCAAGCAGTGTATGAAGTTCTGATGTATTCTTTTTTTCTTGTGATAAATTCCAACGGCGAAGTGTTTTCAGGTATAAAAAAACCTGTGCGCACATCCGCTCCTAAAATTTGGAACTCTCTTTATTCTGCTGTACTTTCTGATTCTCTCTCTCTCTCTCTCTCTCTCTCTCTCTCTCTCTCTCTCTCTCTCTCTCTCTCTCTCTCACGCACACAGATAGGTTGATGTATCAACACTTACAAATTTAATTGTTGTGACCAAATTTAAATACGGCACTTATGACCGCCTTGGACTCTTCACTTTATTTAAATACTCCAATAATCAAAACGTTGTTAGAATGAAAACCTTGCGAATAAATCTGTGATTCTTGTGTTATTTATGTTGGTAAAGATGCTTGGAGAAGAAAAAAATAAACGGCGAGTCTGGAGTTTTCTGAGAGAGAGAGAGAGAGAGAGAGAGAGAGAGAGAGAGAGAGAGAGAGAGAGAGAGAGAACCTGTCTTGTGTGTAAAGCTTTGGGAAGGACGGGGGAAAGTTGTTTTTCGAAGGGAATAAGGTGAGACAAGAGGAGAAGGGGTTTCCTTCCAGCCTCTGGAGAAGAAGAAGAAGAAGAAGAAGAAGAAGAGGAGGATGAGGAGGAGGGGGAGGAGGAGGTCCCCATGAGATATGATGCTCTTAAAACGTAATGTTGGGAAACCTTAACTCACTCGGGGATGCACAGGGAGCAAGGGCCCGTGATGCCACAAGGCCAGCTCAGTCCAGTAATAATGGCATACCTTAGTCCTCTGCTATATTATATTTACCGCCTTTTTCTTTGCTCTTTTCTCTTATTCTCACTTCTTCCATTTTCTCTCCTCGCTTCCTTCCTTTTTTCTCTTTTCTCTCCTGTTAGCTCATGTGTGCTTGCCTCTCCTCTTCTCTTGTTTTTT
Organism: Macrobrachium rosenbergii; assembly: GCF_040412425.1. Classification (NCBI taxonomy): domain Eukaryota; kingdom Metazoa; phylum Arthropoda; class Malacostraca; order Decapoda; family Palaemonidae; genus Macrobrachium; species Macrobrachium rosenbergii. Next base: position 44,365,404 of record NC_089793.1, read on the forward strand.
TCGTTTCATTTATGTCTTCCTTCAATTATTTTTCTCCTTTGTCTTTTTATTCATCTCTTTACCTCTCTCAGCTCTCTTCCTCATGAAGACATACAGTGTAGGATCCCGAATGTAGCCCGGGAAAGCCTGCATTTGGACCTGTGGAAGGGTCATTGTGTTTTCGTGGAAAGAATGAAGGGGGGGTTATCTTGCAGAGGAAGGGGGGATATATGAGGGAGGGATGCTTGGGGGCAAGTGTATTTTGCGAGTCCGTGGAGTTGCGCAGTGGGAGATGCGAGAATAAGAAATTTTTTTGTTTGGTTTTGTTGTCGTTGTCAGTGAATGAGAGTTGATTCTGTGATTTTTTTTTTTTGGGGGGGGGGAAGGTTCAGGGTGGGTTGTTGCTGGAAGCGGGATGAAGTTTGCTGGTGTGGTTGGAAGCATCTATCGAGCATCTTGGGTGGTCTGATTGCTCATCTTTCCTGGCATTGTGTCTGCCATTATTAATTCGTTAACTGTTTAAAGGAGATTGAGAAGGGTGAAGTAGGGAGGAGGTAATCATAAATTGAACAGATGAATTAGCAAGGACATGATCATAGTGTAGAAGGCAAGAATCGGAAATTACCTGATGATAGTTTTTAGAGATGAATATTCTAGAAAGGACGTTATCATACATTTTGTTTTCGTTCCAAATTTAAGTATGGACTTCAGATACGTAATCGGCATTGCACATTATCAGGAGTTTCACTGAATTAATCAGATCCCTATAGCTAATTTGCTTATCAGTTTTGTTTACGTCACTCTTAAGTTGTAAGTCATTTAGTAATTGCTAAGGTTTTCCAAATGTTATTCCCAACGCATTATAAAAGTAAGTAAATAATAAAAGCACATTTGTTAAATTTAAAATAACGCAAAATTTTGAAATGTTGCTTAATTTGTGTTCTGAATTTTAGTATATCTTTTTAGTATGTCTGTAAGAAAGTCTGAATAAATGTATTTGTTGTATGTATGTGTTTCAGTATGAGAGGATGTGCCTAAATGCAGTTTTTAATTTCATTTTAATTCAATCATCATTGTACCGAATGATCTATTGGGTCCTAGCGCTTGGCCTCAGGCCTGGACCTAGTATTTTATTCTACTTTAATAATAATAATAATAATAATAATAATAATAATAATAATAATAATAATAATAATGTGCTTATTTGCAATCCCTTATACCCTTCATCTTCATATCGCTGTTATTATTAAGAAGATTAAAGAGAAATTGTCAACTGGAGTGACGTAACGGCTGACCTGTGGACCTTCTGGTATCAATACCGCTTTTCTGTCACTTTTACTCATCACTACTTTGCCTGAAGAGAGATACACTTTGGTCCTGAGGAGAGATATAGCATTTATTTTTTACTTTTTGGCATTTTGATGGACTCCTTATATTTCATGGAATTCTAGTTTAGCAAAATATTTCAGTCATATATAAATTATATTATATTATATATATATATATATATATATATATATATATATATATATATATATATATCCATATATTATATATTGTTATGAACCAAACTTCGGTTCATCAGGTTCCATCATCAATTACAGAGAAGTGGACTGGAAAGACTGGCAGAAGCCGAGACAACCACAGGGAAAGGGGAACAACAAAGCCAGCAAAATAACCTTAATACTAGTTTATTATCATTAAGATATGTACATATTTACAAATGAGTCAGGTTTTGTAAAATGTAATATATAAATCATATCACATCATACATAATCCATGAGTCAGTCAAAAAAAAAATACCATAGATGTAGCAAAATTAAAGTTACTTTAAATAAACATTAAATAATATCAGACAATCCACGGTATAACCAGTTAACCATAGCAATATACAAATATCTGAAAAACCAATAAAGCAGCAAATATAGAGTCATTAATAATCATAAACGTAAGTACCAAATAATACCAATATAATAATCACAATCTTTGTACAGTACAAAAACATAACATCCACCTTGGGATGTCATGACCAGCATCAAAGGTTACCGAGGACGACCATCAAACTACTGCCGTGAAATCATCGAAACTACCGTGTGGGCAGCAAACAGGAACACCTCCGCAAAACAGATGATCACGACAGAGTCGATGCAACAGCCACACTGCTGTCTCAGAGGAATGCTCCCTCTCCAATGTCGACTAAGGTTGAGCCACCAGCCCATCCTCGCTAACTTGGCTGAAGTTCCCATAATCAAAAACTTTAGAAGACAACAGGTAACAACTACCTGCTACTAAACAAGTCCATGCTGCTATGCTGTCTAGACCGTGACTCGATGGCTGCCCAAACTTGACTAACGTCTGCCGACGAAAGCAACAGACGTAAACTATAAAAAAAAAAAAACCAAGCACCACCGGAAGAGGAGTACACCCACAAGGAAACAGTTCCATACACAAAACAAGCACTAAGTCTTAAAAAAAAATATATATATATATATATATATATATATATATATATATATATATATATATATATATATACATTATATATATATATATATATATATATATATATATATATATAATATATATGTATATATATATATATATATATATATATATATATATATATATATATATATATATATATATATATATATATATATTATAAATAAATAAAGCAAATGCCACGAAGGAAAAAAGTGAAACAGCGGGTGGTTGCTACGCCTTTCGATTCCAGTAGTCTGTGGCATTTGCCTGTATTTATACATTTATCACGTTCCATATCTTCGTGATTCAGTTATATATGTATATATATGTGTGTGTATGTATGTATAGAGTTCCCGTTTATACTGATATAGGCATGTGTGTAACAACATAAAGAAAGAATTCGTTTTTCTGAAACAGTTGATGGCTTTCGGGGGGATCAAAGAAATAAAATGTTCCAAAAAGTGGATGGTTCTTGAGGTGTTGGCACAATAAATTCGTGTTTGACCCTTCCTGGCTTGGATTTAAAATCTGACTTTCCTGTCATTTATGTCATTTTGGATTGGACACGTTCCTCTTGATTTTATTATTAATGATCTGTAGAAGAAATGGCAACGAGGCCTTTGTGAAATCTTCAATTTGGGTTACTTTATTTGCACGAGCTGTTGAAAATTTGCATTTTGTTTGGGTATGTTCATAAGCTAACCTTCTACATTAATTTGTGTGTATGTGTGTGTGAGAGAGAGAGAGAGAGAGAGAGAGAGAGAGAGAGAGAGAGAGAGAGAGAGAGAATTTGGTGCACGTTCACGTTTGACCCGTAAAGGATGAGAATAGATAAATTTTCATAATATAAGTTTGAGATTCGCCTTTTGAAATAGGAATGAAATATCACCTTAAGGACGAACATCTAATCCTGCGTCAGTTTAAGTCTGTTTTGAAAATATTAAATTTTAACATACGCATTTGGTGTTGTTGGTTATATTTATTTTATATGATGGTGTGCGATCATGTTGGGGAATATGTGGCTAAAAGTTGGACGTTCATTGAATTATGTTTTGTAAATGTTTCATTATGTTTAGTGTAGATGTGGAACAGTGTACTTCTCCCTAATATGAAGGAGGGTGGTTGTATATTTGCAGTCAGCTAACATGGCCCAGTGTAATAAGAGTAAATATTTTTACTATTATTGTTTGTGTTATGTGTGTTTTTGCAGTCCTTTTTTATTTTTACGCCAAACGTTTTCAGAAACGTGTTTTTATAACTTAGGTTATTGAGCCTTCCTGTTAACTTGGTCGCTTATTTGTTAAGTTTAATCATTAGACCAGTATAAGTTGTCATATGATCTGATTTATGCAGTTGGTAATTCGATCAGTTTTATTTTTCTGTGTTATTTCTTACCATATAATTGTGATCATTCTTTTGTAGGCTTGTTTTTCATTACATCGTTAAGTAATTATTCGTGTTACGAATAATTACATAATGATGTAATAAAACCCATGTAGAATGAATAATAGTACCCCAGAATTTAGACACGATAATAATGTTTTCTTAATTTGTATATTGTTAATAATAACTGCACGAACTCACTGATCTTACTTTTCGAATGCTATTGATGCTTTTAAATCGATATAAATGCCTTTCTCCTCCTCATTTCCACTATTGTCCGGGCAGAAATGACTTTCCGTTTCCCGTTTCATTCCATCCGTGAAATTTGCCAGTCATTGGCTGAAGTCTCGCGTTTATCCATTTCTTTTGCGCTCTGTGTGGAGTTTCCAGTATTTCCTCTTAGATGTTGTTGCTGCTTTAGAAATGTTCATTGAATTGGATTGATGAACTGCATATAGTTGGTATTTTCATTTTAATCTCTCTCTCTCTCTCTCTCTCTCTCTCTCTCTCTCTCTCTCTCTCTCTCTCTCTCTCTCTCTCTCAAGGGTTTGCATTCACAGAATACGTGCCGTCTTTATTCCTTGTTATTATCTATTTTTCTTGCACATGGATTTAATTACCCCCATACGTCATATATATCTATCTATTTTATATCTTTCTGTCTTTCTATATATAAAAACATATATGAATATAAATATAAATTTTATATATATATATATATATATATATATATATATATATATATATATATTTATATATATATTTTATATATATATATATATATATATATATATATATATATATATATATATATATATATATATATATATATATATATATATATATATATATATATATAAATATGTGTGCGCGCATTTCTGGTACGTGGAAATCATTATGCAGTGGTTGCATTTCTACCTGACCCTCTTGTACTGTTCACGCCCCCCGAAGGGTTTCCTGCCGGCACTTTCTCTTGACCCGTGAGTTGTCCTCTGGAGGATTGAGCGGGGTTTAAAAAAAAAAGTATAGGAAGAAAAAGAACGGATAGGAAAAAATTGATAGGTATCATTGCTTGGTAAAGGGTGGATTGGTGGGAGAAAGATCGATATTTTGGGTTAAGTAGGGATCAGACAGCTTCACCCTTCAAACAGGGTTTGGTTTATGAACGCACTAAAGGAATGAACTTGCAAGTATTTAGATTTTATTTCGTGATCATTTCAACTGTCATTATTTAGTATGTGCACGAACCAGCGGTTGAGTTTATATATATATATATATATATATATATATATATATATATATATATATATATATATATATATATATATATATATTTTCCTTGGGAATTATAATTGACTAGTATGTAAGTGCTTCATTGCCAGTGTGATTCGAGATGCTGCCTGCTTTAGTAACAGCAATGTACAGTGGCTTAACCACAGGCTTGCAGCAGTTCGAGTCCCACTGGTAACGAAGCACTTACCAGTCATAATTCCTCTTGGGCGTAAGTTATTCCCTAGCTATAGTGAATATATACAGTATATATATGTGTTGTGTGTGTTTGTGTGTGTGTGTGTGTGTGTGTGTGTGTAGAATCCACTGGTCACTTCTTACCAGATACATATGTAACTGTAATAGCGACAATTCGAAAGTTGAGAGGGTGTTTTGGCTATTACAATTATATATATATATATATATATATATATATATATAATATTGATATATTATATATATATATATATATATATATATATATATATATATATATATATATATACATATACACACACACATACATATACACACAATTTTTTCACATTTTTTGAATACGCTTGTTACTACGAAGCCTAGGATCTAATTTTTATATATTTATTTATGTGGGTTATTTCCCATAATGCGTACTCATTCTTATGGGGTGAAAATGTTTTGAATTTCTTGCTTGCCGATTTTTGTTAGAGGATAGAATGCCCATGTGAAATGCCATCCCTAGACTGCAGAGCACCCGCGTGAAACAGCTGTAGCACATTCTCAGGTTGGGAATATTGTAAATATACCACTGGTGTGATTCTGGAGATTCAGGTGCCAAATTTGATGCTTCCATCAACTGTTCAAAACAACAGAATCAAGTAAAAAATGCGCCGAAGTGTCTTCGGCGCATTCGAGTTTTCTTTACAGCCGCTCTAGCGTATAATAAAGGCCACCGAAAATAAATCTGTCTTTCGGTGGTCTCGGTATAATGCTGTTTGGGCTGAGGCCCATGAAACTTTAACCAAGGCCCGGTGATGACCTATGATATATCGTTGCCAGAAGGACGATTATGGGTAACTTTAATAACCTTAAATAAATAAAAAAAAATTACTGAGGTTATAGGGCTGCAATTTGGTATGTTTGATGATTGGAGTGTGGATGATCAACATATCAATTTGCAGCCCTCTAGCTTCAGTAGTTTTTAAGATCTGAGGGCGGACAGGAAAAGTGCGGACGGACAGACAAAGCCGGCACAATAATTTTCTTTTACAGAAAACAAAAAAGTTTTAGTAAGTATCCAGTGTTTTCTTGATTGCAAAATGTCCTGTTTTTGTATTCAGTACTCCAAAATGTATTTAGTCTCGCTATAAGTGTGTTTGTGTTACTGGATGTTGCTGTATTTATTGAGAGGGATGTGGTTTGAATTCCAGAAGTCTCCATCAAGGTAGATAAAATCCCAACCCTCTTTTTCCTCTCGATATATATATTTTGGTGCAGGAGTGGGAGACTTCAATGCACCGCTCGAAATCATCCGTCTTATTTTCCCACTGTGCTTTTTTGGCTCTCATATTGTTCACATTTATAATCTGTGAAAGCCTTGATTATGCCATTTCTTTTTTAGATTGTTTATGCTCACCCCTATTTTCATAGTATCCATTTTAAAAGGACATCTTATTGTTTGTTTGTAAAAAAAAATGATAATGATTTTCTCTTCATAAATAGGTCTCTGTAAGTATGTTTGTCAGATGTATAAGAAAAGGTTGGACATCCATTGGAGTGTATTAGTTAGTGGATTGTCATACCAGATGTTTACATTGCAAATAAGAATTTTAAAAAATATTGGGCTTTTCCTGGAAATTCAACTAAAAAATATGGAAATAAGTGAGAATATTAGCAAGAAATGAGATTTTTATATATTTAGAATTTGTAGGTAGCTGCTACTCAATTTACAGTCCACTTCTTGCCTCTGATATTATTATTATTATTATTATTATTATTATTATTATTATTAGCTTTCTATTATTATTATTAATCTTTCTGTAAAAGAAAACTATTGTGCCGGCTTTGTATGTCCGTCCGCACTTTATTCTGTCCGCACTTTTTCTTTCCGCCCTTCGATCTTAAAAACTACTGAGGCTAGAGAGCTGCAAATTGGTATGTTGATCATCCACCCTTCAATCTTCAAACATACCAAATTGCAGTCCTCTAGCTTCAGTAGTTTAGATTTTATTTAATTTTATGTTAAAGTTAGCCATGATCGTGCTTCTGGCAACGATATAGGATATGCCACCACCGGGCCGTGTTAAAGTTTCATGGGCCTCGGCTCATACAGCATTATACCGAGACCACCGAAAGATAGATCTATTTTCGGTGGCCTTGATTATGCGCTGTAGCGGCTGTACAGAAAACTCGATTGCGCCGAAGAAACTTCTGCACGTTTTACTTGTTATTATAACGTATAGCAGTCATCGTTCTCGTGAACGTGTTATAAAATTGGTGATAGTTTAATGCTTTATGAAGTTATGCTTAGCCATTTACTTCTTAAAGAAGCGTTTCACCTTACTGCCATATTCTAACTTAATCATTTGTCCAAATCCAGGCAGTTCATTTCAGTTTTAACAATTTACTATGGTTTTATCTGATTACATGCAAATCATATCCTTCATATAAAGATATTTCAGTTTACGTAAACTGCTAAGAACTCTCTCTCTCTCTCTCTCTCTCTCTCTCTCTCTCTCTCTCTCTCTCTCTCTCTCTCTCTCTCTCTCTCCGTATTTTTAGAAGATTTTCCTACAGAGCGTTAATTTTATGTATAATTTCACTTTTTTAGTGCACATTAGTATGTATATTTTTTTCGCTTCAGGTTAAAAAGTAATTATAGATTTTGCAGTAAGACAAACAAATAATGCTTCACCTTAAAGGTCAGACGTAGCAGCTAATTTTCAATAAGATAACAAATGGGCATGAAGTAAGATAGTGAGATACGAATGTGTTGATTTACTAGTAATATTTAACGTTTACTGTCTTCTCTTTATTGACATTTTCTAACTGTATTTGTACGTTGGGCAGACATGTTTATCTACATCGTCGTTTGCTTGTGTTTTATAATGATATACAAATTGCTCTTTAGATTCTGAAATTTTTATTCATATCCTCCTGCGAAATATCTTGGATAAACATAGTGAAAGATGTATTGGACGGTCTCCCTTCCCCTTTAACCTCCGAAACCCTGTCTCTGGCCCCAAGTTATCATTCCAATAATATAGCCACACTACCTTATTATCATTTCCAATACCTGGCGTAGAAAGCTTTCTCCTCTGATTGTCATTGGAAACGATACCTCGCTATTTTTGCTCATCATTCTCTCTCTCTCTCTCTCTCTCTCTCTCTCTCTCTCTCTCTCTCTCTCTCTCTCTCTCTCTCTTATTTGAGAATTTTAAAGAGAATTTTTAGATGAAGTGTAAAATTGGAAATGCTGTGTCTGGTTAAAGTCACATCGTTCGTATCGCACCCTGTCAGTAGTGGCGGCGGGATGACTAGCTCACCGTCCATCATTTTGCTCCTCATGATAATGATTTGTTGGTAAATATGTGCCCACCTCCCCCCCCCTCTCTCTCTCTCTCTCTCAATAGAAAATAAATGTTCGAAGCCTTGGGTGTCAAGGCCTGATGGGTGATCGAGTACTTTCAGTCAGAAATGCATTGACCTTCCGACGATTGCTGACAGGAAGTTGTGCATCACACTTATGGGGGTCTGTTGTTCTTTCTTCATTATTTTTGACATTGCACAGCTGATCGACCGAGTTCTGTATTTTGGAGAGAGAGAGAGAGAGAGAGAGAGAGAGAGAGAGAGAGAGAGAGAGAGAGAGAATGGGAAGTGTTCATTTAAGTCATTGCTATCTAGCTCATCCTTTTGAGTGAATGTATGATTCAGATAATTAAATGTTTGTCCTCCAGAAATCTGGTGCACGAAATTTCCTTCGTAGCTGAGTTATCTCCTTCTATATTTTATTAAGTTGACAGTTTTGTATTCATAATTGATAGTCGTCCGGTGTAGGACTGCAAATACTGGCTATATTGTTTCAAGTCTGCCTATTTCTTTTTTATTTTGATTATAATATACTAGCACCTTTTATGTACTTACGGATGTCTATTCTTTACTTCTGTTACCGTAATTCTTTTTTAAAAGTGTCGTCTGTGATGAAATAAACCCCATGTGTTTAGACTTGATGTCTAGTCCCTGCCATATCTTTTCTAGATTTCTTGTTTTTGACTAGCTTAGGTATGAAGTTTCAACTCTTGTTTGATATTATGTAGGGTAAATTTCTAATGAATCACCAGTAAGTTTAGCTCAAGAAGAAAAGAACGATGGCAGCCTTTATTATGTTCATTCTTTTGTTGACTCAGTGATGAATCCGGTATGGGGTGAAAAATTGACTTTGCCTCACAGCCGATTTTTTATTTTACGAAGACAACTGCACAGCACTTCACCCCTTCTTGTAGGGAAATAGAGATGAAAGCAAAGAACAGTGAAATAGGAAGGGAATGTTGGATGACCAGAGGGCGATGGTGCGGGACAGACGCTTGCGGCGAGAATTCCCCGAGGCCCTATGCCTCTGGGATGCTTAGCATCATAAATGTAAAAAACAAAAAAACAAAAAAAAGGAAAAATTATGCACAAAGCTATCAAGTACATGCATTTGAGATAATTCTTCAAGGTCCTGCTTTTTATTACGACTTCTTGGACATCTCTACTTTTCTTTGCTTTTGTGTTTTTGTTTGTGGCATCTCCGTTTGTTCGTACTGAAGTTTTGAATATCGTTGTGCTGTATTCGGTAAGCAACCAAGAGTACATAGGCAGGCTGAGAAATACGATGGCCTCTCCTTGTGTACTCACATCTTAGTCTTAAATTCATATCGGAAGAGAGAGAGAGAGAGAGAGAGAGAGAGAGAGAGAGAGAGAGAGAGAGAGAGAGAGAGATCTGGTAAGAATACTCCTATGTTCAGTTTTCTATGAAATTATTGGGTGGTTGATGATCGTTCCGGATAGTTGCTCCTGATAACAGGGGGAGGATGAGTATGTTCGCCCTTTCCCTTTCTGCCAAAACGAATACGATTTCTTGTAATTTATGGATGAAGAAACGAACACGGCTCGAACGTTTGTCTGGCACGTTTTCATAAGCAGGGTGGCGAAAATTAATGAATCGTGTGGAACCTTTTTTAAGAAAGCGTTTTCGTGTATAATTTACCAATGAGGACTTTTAAGACCTCAAGAGTGTGATTCAAAGTTATTTTCATGTTAAATTTATGGACGACGAAACGATTACGCATGGAACGTTTAAAAATTTCCTTCCTGATTCTTGGATGACATTTTGGATGAGTGAGTAAGCCGCATTAGCTGATTATTAGTATCAAAACATGTCATTATCTCAGTATTAGTTGTGGGTTTTCTACTGTTAATTTTCCGCAGATGTCATTCTTTTATAGCATGCTTAGCTCTGGCAGAAGGAAATAAAACTCGCTGCCTTAAGTCGTTAAGAAATAATTCACGTGGGTCCATTTGCATTCTGTTTGCTTCTGATCCCTTTCATCCTTAGCCGTAATAAATAATAGATATCTGGCTGTACTCTGTTCGCTTAACCTCTTGACGAACTTTAAATCTCTTGCAGAGATTTCTTGGCGTGCATTGTGTTATTAATTTATTGTTTTTTAAATTTGAGGGTTGAAAGCCTCACTTTCGTGTCTGTTTTGCAAAACAATACAATTATGGAATTTTTTACCAGTATTATTATTATTATTATTATTATTATTATTATTATTATTATTATTATATTGGCCTTCATAATCATCATCATCGTAGAATATGTTTTCCATAAAGGGTAGAGGTAATGTAACTTTTGGACATTTTTTTTTAGATACAGTAACTTTTGAACTTTTGTTGGAAGCAGTTTTATTTCTAAAACAGCGTCTAGTCGTTAAGCCAATGGGCCTTGAAAACATGCTTTGGGAGTGCCTTAATCATTACTATTCTGGTCTAGGTCGTTACATTTGGCCGGAAGTGATTTCGGACTGAATGGAGTGTTTTGAGTTGAAATGATGGCTGTTGCGCCAGTCGTTGCTGTTGTTGCTATAATATTTTACTACTACAGTTTTCTTGAAATGGATAATAGCCTTCGTGGTTTTAGAATTGTTAAGGAATATACACATGTAGGAATAAACTCGCTACTTGCACATTAGAGGAAGTGAGCGATGAACTTGTGAGCAGGTTCATGAAGGAGCCATAAGTGTTTGGCGTGTCTTTTACTGTAACCTCTCGCGACCTCATAAACCCTTTGTGGTTAGTGAAGGGCGACGGTCATGAACCCCTTCCTACATCCCCCACCCCTACCCCTCTCCTCCCCTCAGTCCACTCCCATCAAAATGTGATCTTAACGTCATGATGACTACAGGAGTTCGTGTCTTTTTAAAGTAATGAGAAGCATGTCCTTAAACCAGCAGAGTTTTGATTTAAGGGTACCCCCCTCCCACCCATTCTTCCCTTTTCCAACAGAACCCTCAAGGCCTGCAAATTTATGAGCCAGGGTTTTTTTTTTGGGGGGGTCCCTCCCCCCTCCCTCCCTCCCTTTATTAAAAAGACCCTTGAAATTTAAAAATTTTGAATGAGACCTATTGGCCCTCTTCGCTGTCTCGTAAAAAAAAAAAAAAAAAAAAGTCTAAATTTCATGTTTATTACGAGGGTTCACGTCTTCGATTCGTGATTGTACATTCCGTTTGGTCGAAAATCTATAATATTTGTTCACGTAGGTGAGCTTTGGTTAAAGTTTTCGTGGTGCCATTTGCGAATTTTTGCTCATTACTAGAGATCTTGGTTATTAAATTAGTTATTATTTGCGGTTATTTTGAAATGTAGTCTTTTCGCCTTGCTGAATCATTTTCCAGCTCTATTCATGATGTGTTAGCCTGCTGGAAAAATTTGAACTCTTGATACGTCTCTTTACGGTGGTTCAGTGACCTTTAAATATTGAATAACGTTGTCTCTGGTTCGTTTTATAAATTTATATAAATAAATTTAGTCTCTCAGTTATTGGTTCGTGATCTTACCTTATTACTGCATTCATGCGTGTTGCTTTCGGGTATTTTTAGACCATCGGTTACTGAAGATTTTTCAATTTGTTTATTAGCATTAAATTTTGTCATTTGTTATTCATTAGGATATTTAATGAATGACATTTTGGCCTCGCTGATGTTACCACTCGCAAATTGATTCTCAGTTTGTTTAATTCTGTTGGAAAACATCGAATGATTAATTTTTCCTTATCTACTGTGCAGTATATATGATCTCTTAAAAGGAGACATCCCACTCAAAATTTTGACAGGAGTTACTGACACCTTCCTGTCATTGTTGAAGTAAGGCTGAGCCTCCTGAAGTGTTTGCATTCTTATAGTTACGGAATGATTCGAGGGTTTTGTTTTGGTTTCACGGGGAAAAGTGATCCCACGAATATGTTTCGAATTGTGAGATGGAAAATGTGATGCCGTGTTTTTACAATTCTGGTATAACGATTAACGTTTTAACCCCTGTTCATTTGCTATTTATACTAGGTATATTGATGCCGTATGTGCCGTGTTATTTTTGACCTTGCATTAACTTTGTTAATATAAAGTGCAGGTATGTGGCTATTTCTAGTAAGACTAACGTCTTTTCTCTTCTCTTTTTCGGCAGCCATGTCAGCGTACCAGAAGTACTACAATCTGCGCCCCAACGACTACTGGAAGGATGCCACCTTCCTCTACGGGCAGGGACTCGTCTATTTCCATTTCAACGCCTTTCAGTGGTGAGTACCAGACTTTGAGTCGTTGACAGACGTAGCATTTTACCAGCAGGCCGACGGGGATGGCAACCGCACGTTCTTGCGAAGCCCAGACGTGCAGAAAAAAGAAGTATTTGGAAGTGTATAGTGGTAGGCATTATATTTAATAATACACAGACGTGATTTTTCCCCGTAAGAAGTTGTTTCCCTGGAAATGGGAGGTGCCTAGGAGGAGGATAAGGTCTATAATCGGTGCGCGATGCTCATGCAGATTTCTTTTCTGTTGAACACATTCACGGTGACATTATTTTCAAGGCGTTGCCTCTCCTGATGCTGAGACTCAACTTTCCTTGTTGTGTATGAGCGTCCTTACCGCTTGTCATAACACTTGGCGTGTTATGTAATGATGTCTGCCTACAGTTTTGTTATTTAAAAAAATCTCTTTTTCATGAAATGTTTTGCTGAATCTTCTATTAACTGTTGCCAGTGATGGAATACAAGAACATCTATTAGAGTATTTCAGATTCTTGTAACCGATATATATATATATATATATATATATATATATATATATATATATATATATATATATATATATATATATATATAAAAACAAAGTCTGTAGCTTTCTTGAAGTTAGACCAGCAATGGTTGCTCATAGCCATTAATGCTTGGTAACTTTTCGTCGTATTTGAAAACTAACCTTCAAATGTAAAAAGTTTCCTGTGATGTATTGGCCACGCCTCTCTCTCTCTCTCTCTCTCTCTCTCTCTCTCTCTCTCTCTCTCTCTCTCTCTCTCTCTCTGAAGTCCTTGGTGCCAGCTTAAGGGTGGAAAGTCTACCAAGATTAGGTACAGTATGTGCTCGCACTTGTATATTTTGTATGCCTTGTCTTGGTTAACTTGTTGCCAGCTGTAAGTTTATTCTGTATCGCTCATCCTGTTTTCGCTGGTGTTGCAGTCACGAAATAGAATGTTTTAAAATCTTCTCTTAAATATGCCCGTGTTTTCATTGGACAGATATTAATGTCTAGTATCACTTCCAAATCTTGTGCTGAATTCGACGCGTTAATTATAGGAACTGAGATACTATGGCTGGAAACGTCGCTCAGACCCCTAGGATTATCTCTTTTTTTTTTTCCTGTAATTAAACAACAAATCTTATTTAACTTTAACTGTTTCATTTCTATCCATTTCTTACAATCATCCGTGATCGCACAAATTTCTGGATTTCCTTCTTTTTCTCTTGTATATGGAGCTTCTGTAATTTCACTGATGGGATCATTTCTGACTCCCAGTATACTTCGTAAAGCTTTATTCTGAAATCGACAAAATCTATGTTATGCTATGACTCATGTCCGTTTATCAATACAGATCGGAGTATAACTTATTTTTATTTGCAGTTTTAGTCTTTTTGAATTTCATTTCTTATTCTGCTTGATCAATGTTTGTTTTTTTTTTTTTTAGTCTCTCGCTAAATTCAAACCCAGTAGTGAAAGGAAGATGGATATAGCCTGGACAAGTCCTCCTGACCACCTTCAAGACAAGATAATGTCAGCTGTGCTCTTGTGGACATCGGGATAGTTGGAAGCCCCAGACCGTGGGAGCACGACTTTGAAGGCACTGATGCAACTGATAATAGACTGCATAATATTAGTTTATGTTCTGTACCGTCAGCGAAAAGCCTTAAGTTAACTCTGTATCTCATTACCTTGGCTGAATAATTATGGTCAGTACTGCTTCTAACCCCCTCGGTCTCCTTCGGCGTTTTATAACATCATCTAATTCGCCACATGATATTTTAACCGTAGAGTAACTATCACTAACATCTTTGTTTCGCTAAACGTTTGCCGGAGCATCGGTCATCCCTCTGTACCGCAGAGCATTTCTGCACCACGGGACCATACCCTTGATGATAGCAGCAGACGGTGACATGATATTAGTCTTGCATTTTATGTCCCCACCAAACTTTTATCCCGTCATGATACTTTTAAATCAAATCTATTATCTGGAGTACATTTTAGTATATAATGCTTAGTATTCCCTGCAGCGGACTTATCAGGTTACTTGTGGTATTTTACAGCATTTCTTAAAATCTTTTATGAAGGGCCATGTTAATGTTGCATTGATGTCTGTGCAACCCGAATTTTTAACCTCTCTCTCTCTCTCTCTCTCTCTCTCTCTCTCTCTCTCTCTCTCTCTCTCTCTCTCTCTCTCTCTGGTGGACTTGTACAGTCTCTCTCTCTCTCTCTCTGGTGGACTTGTACATCAGTCGTTTATTTGCTGTTGCATCCATCGCCTAATGATAGGAAGGTTTTTGCTTACGTGGTGCATTCTGCAATTAGTTGATGAAGTATGAAAGTATAGTAACTCGTATTGTTCATAGCCCTATACCCATGTCCACAACATTCGACTGACTTTATTCATTACTAAGTTCAAGAGAGGTTCACTGGATTTTTCGAGAAACGAACAAGAAGTCCTTACTATTACATGGGAACGAGCTTGGGTCTTTTACTGGTGGGGTAAGTTGGTAACCAATGAACCACCGGACTGTGCAGTGTGTTTGTGTGTGTGTGTATATTATATATGTATATAAATACACACACACACACACACACACACACACACACACATATATATATATATATATATATATATATATATATATATATATATATATATATATATATATTTTGTGTGTGTGTGCGTGTGTTTATGACGCAAGAGAGAGGTGGCACCCAGGAATCCACCTCGCCAGTATAACAGTGAGGTATGCTTCTGTTGAGAACTATGTAAATAGTCCCTTTTGAATGCTCTCCTTTGATTCATGGTTGTGAGGGATATCCATCCTGAACTGAACTGTAGTCATTTCATGCTTTATGGATCAATTGTCGGATGGAACGGAGTGTCGTTCGCTCAAGGAGTCAGGCCAGGTGTTTGCAGACTGAGAATGTTGTTGCCGCTTCTGCGCCCTTCTCGTGGGTTTCCTTTTCTTCCTCCACCTCCTCCTCCTCGTCTTCCACATCGTTTTCACATTGTATCCTTTACTCTTTCGCGTCCTTATCGTAATATTTCTTTTCCCCTTTCGCTTCCTTGTCGTATTGTCCTTTATTTCTTCCCATTTGTCCCTCTCTTCTCAGGTTCGTATTATTCCTCTTTATGCTCATCCTTATCGTACTGTTCCACTTTGTTATTTCTCTTCGTCTTTCTTTTCCTGCTCTTTATCATTTATTTCTCTCTCTCTCTCTCTCTCTCTCTCTCTCTCTCTCTCTCTCTCTCTCTCTCTCTCTCTCCTCCTCTCCTCCTTGTCATTTTTGTCATTTTTCTCATTCCCACTGACCCCCCTTTCCCCCTCTCTCTTTTCCTCCCGTTCCCCTCCCCTTTCTTGTTCTCACTTGTTTCATTTCTTTCACAAATTCATCTGTCTCCTTTTTATGTTGCCAGTTTCTTGTTCAAATAATGTACAGTACATTCGATATACAGGTGGCTGGGATCTTTGCTCCCAAAGTGAGCGTTGTCACAAGAAGGTAGGCTCGATTGTAGTTCGGGTTACTTGGTGAATGGAATGGCATTCAACGACCAATTTTATGCTTTGACCTGCCTTGTTGCTTTTGTTCTTAAGGTTATCCATAGGAGCTAATACGCTGGTTGGGACCTGCAGTCACTTATGCAGTGTATCTAAGTTTTCCTTACGCAAGAGTCTATTTGATTTGATTATCTTTATTTATTTATATCTGTTGCTTTACTGGTGAATGCATTTTTCTTTGCACACCTGCGCAAGCTTATGATTGCTAGCTCTTGCTGAGTAATAATAAGATTTTTACTTTTGTTATTGTTCGTTTTTGTTCTTGATTTTACATTCATATTTTAGGTTTCCGCTATACAACATGGATGACTTTCGGTCAGAACAAAAATGGGAGCTTATCAGTGTTGGTGGTAGTACTGTGAATAAAAGGACCAACTGTTTTACACGTGTGTCTCAGATATCCCTGATGAAGATTTCTCTCTCTCTCTCTCTCTCTCTCTCTCTCTCTCTCTCACGGCCTCTTGTTTTAGGGGTGTAGGGATAGAGGAGGGGGTGGTAGATGTTGGGAGGTTTGGGGATTAGGTGGATGGGTGGGTGGGTAGGTTTGAAACAGGCGTTGGCTCCTTCCGCTTCCTCTCTTGGAAGGCGCTCATTGAACTTGCTGAATTCAACACCCCTCCTTCCCCTCCCTCCCTCCCCTGCCCTCCTTTATTTCTTTTTTTCTTCAATTGCTTTTATTCCTTCAGCGTGTTTTACCGATGAATTATTAATTACCTTCTCCTCCTCACTATAATTGATCTTTTCATCTATATTACTTTAGTATTTTCTGGGTGGTTTTTATAGTATGGGGTTCCGGGTTGCATCCTGCCCCCTTAGGAGTCCATCACTTTTCTCAATATGTGCGCTGTTTCTAGTAACACATTCTTCTGCAGGAGTCCTGGAGCTACTTCGGCATCTAGTTTTTCCAGATTCCTTTTTCAGGGATCTTGGGATCGCGCCTAGTGTTCCTATGATTATGGGTACAGTTTCCAGTGGCATATCCCATATCCTTCTTATTTCTATTTTCGGTTCTTGATACTTATCAATTTTTTCTCTTTCTTTCTCATGTACTCTGGTGTCCCATGGTCTTGCGACATCAATGAGTGATACTTTCTTGATTTTGTCAATTAACGTCACGTCTGGTCTATTGGCATGTATCACCATATCTGTTCTGATACCATATTCCCAGAGGATCTTTGCCAGATCGTTTTCTATCACTCCCTCGGGTTGGTGTTCTTACCGCTTATTACTGCAAGCTAGCTGGTGTTTCTTGCACAGGCTCCAGTGGTGGGCTTTTGCTACTGAATCATGCCTTTTTATTGTGCTGGTTCTGTGCAAGCGCCGGACATTCGCTTGCTATGTGGTTTATGGTATCGTCTTCCTTCATATGGGTTAGATTTTATTTCCATCTATTGTTCTTTGAACATATCTGGTTCTTAGGGCCTGATCGTGTGCCGCTGTTAGCATTCCTTCCGTTTCCTTCTTGAGTTCTCCCTTCTGTAGCCATTGCCGTGTTTCATCGCTGGCCAGTTCTTTAGTCTGTCTCATGTACTGTCTGTGCATTGGTTTGTTGTGCCATTCCTCTGTTCTGTTTTTCATTCTCCTGTCTCTGTATATTTCTGGGTCTTCATCTACTTTTATCAGTCCTTCTTCCCATGCACTCCGTAGCCAATCGTCTTCACTGGCTTTCAGATATTGCCCCAGTGCTCTGCTCTCGATGTTGACGCAGTCTTCTATGCGTAGTAGCCCTCTCCCCCTTCCTTTCGTGTTATGTACAATCTGTCTGTATTTGCCTCTGGGTGTAGTGCTTTGTGTATTGTCATGTTTCCTAGTTTTCTGGTCTATGCTACGGAGTTCAGCCTTCGTCCACTCCACTACTACTGCGCTTTATGTAATTACTGGTACTACCCATGTGTTTATGGCTTTCGTCATGTTTCCGACGTTGAGTTTTGACTTGAGTATCGCCTTGCCTCTGCATATATTCTTTCCTGATCGTGTCCTTCATCTCTTGGTGTTTTGTATCCTATCCTTCTATAACTCCCAGGTATTTGTATCCTGTCTCATCTATGTGTTTGATGCTATTCCCGTCTGGTAGCTTTACCCCTTCAGTCCTTGTTACTTTGCCTTTTTGTATGTTGACCAAGGCGCATTTTTCTATTCCAAACTCCATCCTGATGACCCCAAATACAATCCTTACAGTCTGGATTAGGGTATCTATTTCCTTGATGCTCTCACCATACAGCTTGGTGTCGTCCTTGAACGTCAGATGGTTAAGTCTGTTGCCTCCTTTCTTGAGCTGATACCCAGCATCCATCTTCTGCAGTAGTTTTATCATGAGAATCATGGCTACTACGAAGAGTAGTGGGGACAGTGAGTCGCCTTGAAAGAGCCCTCTCCTGATGTTAACCTCTGCTAGTCTTATCCAAGAGCTTGTAAGTACCGTACTGTATTCCAGTTGTGCATTATATTTTTCAGGAAGCTGATGGTTTTCCTCAGCTCCATATATTTTCAGACATTTTATTAGCCATAGGTGCGGTATCATGTCAAAGGCTTTCTTGTAGTCAATCCATGCCATGCTTAGGTTGGTTCTCCTTCTATTACTATTACTATTCTTCATTGCCATTTTATCTATCAGGAGCTGGTCTCTGGTGCCCCTACACTTCCTTCTGGAGCCTTTCTGTTGGTGGGGGATGGTGTTTGTATCCTCTAGGTAGTTGTATGGCCTTTCACTGATGATACCTTTTAGTAACTTCCACACGTTATTGGTAGGCAGATGATAGGCCTGTAGTTACTTGCTACATTTCCCTTGTTCTTGTCTTTCTGTACTAATGATGCTCACCCTGTGGTCATCCATTTGGGCGCATGGTGGTTTGTGATACAGTGCTGGAGCTATTCTGCTATTCGTGGGTGTAGGGCCTTGGAAGTATATGAGCCAGTATCTATGACTTCATCGGGACCTGGGACTTTCCAGTTGGGCATTTTCTTTAGTTGGCTTTAAGCCCCTGTTTTATATCTTCTGTTGTGTTGTTTAGTCCCTTCTCCTGTACTTCGTATTTCTCATTTAGTTCCTCTCATGTTTTCTTGCTTCTTAGCCTCTTTTCTGCCATTTCTTTCAGTTGACTTGAGATCTCATCGCCAAGGTTTGTTTTCCAAGGCGGTTGCTGTTTGGGTTTCTGTTGGGTTGGTTGTGATGGTGGTGTTGGTGTTTGTATCCCCATGAGTTCTGCTACTAGTCTTGCTCCTCCGTATGCCAGATTATTTGTTTCTGTTAGGCCTATATTGGTAGTGTGGATTATTATTATTATTATTATTATTATTATTATTATTATTATTATTATTATTATTACCACTTCCGTTATTCCTTCAGTTGCATTGTTCTTTCCTCTCCTCCCTATTATAATTGATTTTTGCATTTTTACTCTAAAGTTACTACATTGTAATATTTTTTCTTCTTCATTCTCCTTCACATTATTATTATTATTATTATTATTATTATTATTATTATTATTATTATTATTATTAGTTTTTTCTAGTTTCTTTCATTCCGTCAGTTTTTACAATTGTATTATATTTCTTCCCCTACTCTCAGCTAATTAGTTTTTATGTTCCTGTTATTCCTTCTATTTTTTAACATTGTATTTTCTTCCCTTCTTGCTTTTATAACCAATTTTTGCATTCCTTTGATTCGTTACTTCTTTATTATCATTGTATTTTCTTTTCTAATTCTCTTATTCCTTCTGCTTTTTAGCATTGTGTTGATATTTATTCCCTGTCCTCCCTAATTTGATTTATTCATGCCTTTCTTTTGTTCCTCCAAACTTTACAATTGTATTTTTTTTTATCCTTCCTACTGTTATTAATTTTGCATTGCTTTAATTCTTCAGTTTTCGACAATTGTGTTGATCTTTAGCATCCTCTGTATTAGAATAAAATAGCATTTTTCTTATTCTTGCAATCTTTTATCATTTGAATGGTTTTCTTTCCCCTCTACCCTGGTATAATTATTTTTTTTTCCTTTATTCCTTTATTTATTTTCCCATTTTATGGATTTCGTCTCCCCTTTCTTCCCTGCCATAAATAATATTTTCCATTTCTTGTATTTCTTCCCTTCAGTTTTTGCACCATTGTGTTTGTTTTTTCTTCCCTCACTTCCTTATTGTTATTGATTTTCTTATTTATTTTATTTCTTCAGTTTTTCAGTTGTGTTGGTTTTCCTTCCTTCTCCGTCCTGATTTCATTAGTTTTTGCATTTCTTTCATTCCTGCAGTTTTCTACTATTGTAATGTTTTTATTGTATCTACCTGTTGTAAGTAACCCTAATACTTCTTTTATTCCAGATTTTACAATTATATTCCTCACTGTACTTCCGTTTGCAATTAGTTTTTCAATTCTTCTACTCAAGTTTTTTACTACATTATTGTTTTGTTGTCCCTCTCATTGTTTTAGTCTGTTTTGTCATTGTTTCCCTGTGTTGTTTAATTTTTACTTTCTCCTTTTTGTCATTATTTCACTTCTCTAACGCCTTTAGGTTATTGTTGTACGCTTTCTTCCCTCTCCTTCCCCGTATTTTATTTTTATTTAACTTTTTTTTTGTTCCCACGCGTTTGGAAAGTTGTCGTATGGTTTTTTGATTTTCTGTCTTTTATAAAGTTGTGGATAATTTTAGTTTCATTTCATGTGACATACTAATTATTAATGGAAACCCTTAAATGGCAGCAATCATTTTACACTCGCAGAATTCCTTTTTTTTATGTAAGTCTGAAGATATTGACAAAAGCCCTATTAATTTGTCCTAAAGTGTAACTTGATATATTTTGTCAGTCACTGAAAATGTCTTTCATTTGCACGACTGGTATATGACAGGCGTTTCTCACCGTTTAATCAAAATAAAATTACTAGTTCGGTCGACAGTTTCCACTTGAAAAAGTTGGTCAACACAAAACCTAATTATTACCAAGTTGTACTAGTATATCAAGAGTCATAATCAGAATATCATTGGAGCATATGTCGGGGTCAGTACCAGTTTATCATTGACCTTTCTTTAATAAGAGTAAAAACCAAACTATCATTGAATCGTCGAATCTTATGTCAGGGTCCCAACAAAATTATCATGGATTCGTATGTTAGCGATACTAATTAGCCATGATTCAAGATGTCATAATCCCGATAACTTGATCATTGCATTTTATACCAAGAGCCTTACAAGATTATCATTAACAGGGGTGTTGTGGTGACAGTATATTGCTTGCACGTCAGGGTCAGACAGAATATTGACACCTGAGTCACGGTTCCAGATCAAAACATTGCCACGTATGGCACGGTCACCACCAAAGTATGGACTTGTATGCCAGGGTCAAAACCGGGTTTTTGCAGACTCTTTGTTTGCTAGGTCAAAAGATGTCGGCGCCAGTCAAGGTTTGTTTTCCTGCTATCCTTATTAATGCCTAACTAGACCCCTATGGGAGTTAACGGGAGTTTTTTGGTCGTAAAGTAGACGGGGCCAAGATCCAAAAAAGGAAAGGCCCTCTCACTTCTCGTTTGGTTCCTGGGAAAATATGAAGTGAATTTGAGAGTAGTTAAAGTCTGTTACTGCTTTGGAATTTGGTAGAAACAGGTAGAAATGATAGTTCATAGCATTACTTTTGTACTTGCAAGATTCTCTCTCTCTCTCTCTCTCTCTCCCCCCTTCCGTCAGTTTCAAGTTTCAGTAATTTTCATGCTGTGGCATGACGACGTCGCTTCCTGGTCCTATCTGTATTGTCTGGACGGGGTGGGTAGACCACCTTGAGGCCTGTTGAGAACTACCTATGGGAGTCTGCTTAGTTTTGAGTCATGGCACTCGTCCGAGTCCGTTGCTAACGTTGCAGAAGTAAGAAAGTTGCAAAGTTGCTAGGTTAAATGCCTCTGACGTTGTGTAAAGAAATAGGGATGTGTATCCTTTTTATGAACAATTATACGCACACAGCATTTCAGTTCCTGTTAGACATGCGGTTAGAGCGACTTTATTCTCAGGACTAATTAAAAAGAGAAAAGGATGAGGGAAAATGAAAAAAAAGTGGCGCCTAACCTCTCCGTAAACAAACTGCCTCTTGTTCACGCTCAGAAATATGAAAAAAAAGAAGGAACCTCCCCCCCCCAAAAAAAAAATAGATAAATAAAAGAAATGGAAGTTGTAGGGGAATGCTTTCAGTATTTTTATAACTTTTGTTAAATCTTGGCTCCTGAGTGTAAACGTTTGCCTTTGGAAATGATTAAGGAGCAAGCAACTCGGGCAGAAGACCTTACGTAGACGTCACAGTGTCTTGTGTTGGGGTGAGTCATGTAACTCACGTTCTCAAGTAGCGTGAATTTGAAGTTGGTAAGCGGAGCCATGTGTTACTTTTGGAGAGTCATGGCACCCGTGCAGGACTGGAGAAGATGCCAATAAAACGGTACCTGAGAGTATGGTTCGCTTTTTTCTGTCTTTTAGCCTTTCTCTCTCCGGACGTATGTTACCGCCTCAAGGATTTCAGCTTGTCTGTTTTGGGGGTCGTAGGTTGCGGCCAGCTGGTCCAAGCTGCGTCTTCCATATCAACCCTCCCCCTACTCCCGCCGCCACTCCCACCCCACCACCGCCCAACCCCACCCTTGGAGAACCATCAAAGCTCCAGCAGTGTAACTTATCTTGAGGCATGCAAAACGGATGCCCAAATGTGAATTTAAATAGCTCCACATTTTCTATGATAACGAGACATAACTTTAATTTCATTCAGCCAAATGATGGTTTTACGTACAATATAATTCTGGTTATCTTAATTTCATATGTAGAATTGAGGAATACTATTATTGCCATCTTGATTTTATGTGTGAAATGTAATTTTATTAACGATTCTTTAGTTCTGTAACAGGAATCTTCGTTTTGTGTGTATTGTGTATGATTGTTAATCGCCTGATTGTATATTTAAAATCATTAAAGTAATATCGATGAGTTTGAGGTTTACCTCCGACAAGGAAGTTATGGGCCTGGTTCGGTTTGTGTGTGTACAGTATAATATTATGTTGGTGTGTCCGGCTGCCTTTCATTGAGCAAGATTACTCGTACGACATAAGTTATAACCTGGTTTTTATTCAGATTTGAACGAGTGTGAGTCGCGTGACGGGCAGCAAAGTTATCAGACTTTGGGAGAGGTCTGGAAGGGTTTTTTGAAATATAAAATGTTTTAGCTTCATATACAGAATGTTGCAGTTTCATTCACCCTTTTTCGTTCGGAGCTCCAAGTTTGTGGGAGAAGCTCTTCCTCATAAATTGTTATATTGGAGTGTTTATTTTGAAACCGCTCTTAATAATTATTCAGAGAAGAGTATATGTTTTGGATAAGTTCCAGTCAAGTGAATAGCATCATTAAACTTACCTTTAAACGAATTACATCAGTAAAGTCGCATTTATCAGTTAGGTTTCATTTAATTAATTACGTTTATTGAACTACATTAAAAAAGCCCAGGGGAATGAAGTACGCCAATAAGGTTAATTTTAAGCAATTGCATCAAAAAAGCCCTTGGGAATGAAATACCTATTAAGGTTAATTTAAAGTAATTGCTTTGTTAAAAGCTCTTTGATTAATTACATCAGTAAGGCTCTGTTAAATGAATAATGTTAGTGATTAATGTCTCTTAATACCAGTGAATAAGATCCTTTCTTAATACCAGTGAATAAGATCCTTTCAGTTGAATTCATCAGTGAAGTGAGACCCGTATATGAATGTAGTCGAACCTCTAGTGTTTGATATTTTGTACTATTGCTGCCTCCTTGTGTTGAATGATTTATATTGAGTGTGTTTGAAACACGCAAAATAAACTGCGAATTTAGCAATTGGTATTGGTTTCTTACGTAATGTATGATTAACCATACGAAATGGTGCACAAGGGAACCATCACTCGGCCGGCGGAGATAAAAGCTCACCTGTTAGGTGGGTGTTTCATCAGCTCCGATGTGGTTGGCCCTCATCCTTTACGTAAGGCCGTCGGTTCAAAAGGGGTTTTCCTTCGTCGCTGTCGAGTTCTTGCGAAATGTCGCTGTAGGTTTTATCAGGACCCCCACCCCTACTCTTCCCTCTGCTGCTGCTGCTTCCTTTTCACCTCATCCTTTTCTTTCTCACTTTTTGCACACCTTTTATCTAGTATTTGTATCTCCCCGTGGTTTATTCTCACTTATCAATACGTTTTCTTTTCTACATTTTCCTGGTGAATTTCCCGCCCCCATTTTCCAATTTTTCCTCTTCCCCAGGTGTGGTTTTTTTTACCCAGTTTCTCCTTCATGAAACAGTCAAATCCCTTTAATCCAGCCCCTCTCCCCCTCTTTCTCCCCCTCTCATTTGTATAGTCACTAGAAGAAACGTCGAAAGGAAGCCCAAGAACGCACATCCCTTGAGTTAACCGAGCTTGCTTTGCACGCAGCTGCGGGTTTTTCATTAGAATATGTTTGGATTGAGTGCATATATAAATAATTGTCATTTATGCACATTTCTCAGAATAAGATTTCTTAGCTCATAGCTATACCTTACACGAAAGAATTTTCGTGAAGGTGGTGTCAGGGACGAGAAATGCTTGGTTTTCACGTTAATACTTGAATGTTTGTATACTGAAGCCTGAAGCAGACATGTTTTTAAAGATTAGTTGGATTGAAAGAGCTTTCCTGTTATTTCTCGTAAGTTCCTCATGGTATTGTGAGAAGGAAGCAAGTTTTCCAACCATTGGATTTTGTTTTGATAGAGTAAGAAATAAACGTGTTAGTGAATGGAAGCTCTCTCTCTCTCTCTCTCTCTCTCTCTCTCTCTCTCTCTCTCTCTCTCTCTCTCTCTCTCTCTCTCAAGAGGATGATGAGTGGAGTAAGCGAATGAACTTTTTTTTAAAATAGTGTGTGTAGTGAGGAAGCGATTGAGGTTTGTTTTTTGAAGGTTTTTGAAGGGGTGTGTGATGATTAAGTTAATTGGAGTTTTTTACATGTAAGTGACAACATACATGGGCGTGACTCGTTCTACCTTCACCTATAGACACCGGCCATCACCACTACCTTTTAGGTGGTGGTACTGGTCTGGAGTCTTCCTCTTCTTACTGGTATGTCTTCTTTTTCGTCTGACTGGTCTGTCCACATGCTCCTCATCCTCCTGGCTCGTTTTTCTTCCTCTTCTCCTCAGTAGTGTTCTGTGTTCCTCCTTCTCCTCCTCCTTTTCCTCGTAATCATCATTATCATCATCGCCACCTACCTCCAGATGGCCTCTTGATGTGGGCCACCGTGATGTTTGCCCCGGTGATCTTGACATGATGGTAGCTATCCCGTGCCCATCCTCTCTGGATGGGCTGAGAATGGCCCTTTTGCCCGCTTATTCCCCCCCCGCCCTAATCACCACCTCGTTCTTGTATGGACATGAATATTCAGAAGAGAGAGAGAGAGAGAGAGAGAGAGAGAGAGAGAGAGAGAGAGAGAGAGAGAAGAGAAAATTAAATTGTGTTTTGATAAAAAACCTGAAACAGAAAAGTAGATGTTAATAAGTTTGTCAGCTATTTCTGTGTAGATGTTTAAGTTAAAATTAATTATGTTTCATGAATTGGTTAGTGATTCACTTGCCAGCAGTATTATTGCTTTTATGTGATTTGCAAAATTATGCAAACCTCATCTTAATACTGGAAATAAAAAAATGAATAAATTGTGCATGGTTCTTAGTGAGAAATCAGTATATTGCATGAAAATATGTAGAGAGAAATGCCAAGGGAAAAACAGCAGGAATTCTTGATGCTTAGCAAAAACCACATTGGGATAAATTATGCAAGGAACTGGTGATGTTAAGATGGTAGTAATTGCAATTTATATGCGTGTATAAAAATTTGTTAGTAGTAAGATATTTTCCCCGAATGGCGGGCCCAAAAGTACACGGCAGCAAGTAACTTGTGCCTTATGAGGGCTCCTCACTATCAACTGAGCCACCCTTGTAATGCTGCAATAATTTATGTATGTAAAGAAAATGTCATTTTCTACCTGTCCATTTATTTATTTTTCCTAGTCTACAAAATTCTTTTGGGCAGACAACTGCCACAGCCATAACCGCTGTATTCGCGTGCAACAAAGCTTTTAGCATTTGGTCAACTCAACTTACAAATCATGCTTTGCCATTAATTTGTGCTTTGCATGCTTATGCTTTTGTTTCTAGGATTGTCAGATTTAGTGCGTCTGCGTGCACACAGTCATCATATCCGTCTCACACGTACAATCTTGCCTTCATGTCGAATGGATCGGGCAACAAAAACGAAAAAGATGGAAATTAGTGTGTGTAAACCCGTAGAAATACGTAGACCCCTGCCTGACCCTCATTCGTTGTGGTTCACATAAACCTTGATATGATCTGAGTCTGACGTGCTGTCAGGAAATGGTGGTGTAAATCTAATTCTAACACACACACACACACATATGTATATAATATAATATGCACACCCTTTATTATACTTTTCATGTTACCCCTAATAAAAAAAATACAGAATTCGTTTTATTTCACGCGACAAATGTGGATATCATAGTATGATTATGAAATGCCGCGCGTGTGTGTGTGTATATATATACATACATACATATATATATATATGTGTGTGTATGTACGTGTATATATACATATATATGTACATACATACATACATATATATATATACATACATACATACATACATACATACATACATACATACATACATACATACATAGACACCCTTTTGTTATTTTTGTCATATACTATCCCAGATAAAGATATGAATACATAATCCGTTTTGCTTCACATGGCAGTTTGAAAATAATAGTATAATAATGAAATGTTGTTTAAAAGTTTGAGAAATATCTTGATTATCGTCTTAGATACTGTTTGGAAACTTTGGTGTATATCTGAAATATGAAATATTGTGAACTTTTTTCCAGTTTTAATCTGAAATACTGTCTGAAATAAAGTGCATTTTGAAATACTATGAAAAATAGGTGGAATTGGCTACGATGGTGAGGATGCGTCTATCCTAGCTCTGATAAATGTCTGAATTCGACAGGTATATGTATGTATGAGCGGCAATAGACATTTATCCTTTTCGTGGTCATGTCAGCAACATGACCTCGTTCTGTTACTCCTGGTTCGAATTCTGCAATGGTCATCAGAATCACTTCTTATTCATGCATTTGGATCTAAGGCTTTGTAGTGGCAAGCGCGTCCAAAAAGTATGAAGAATTCAAGCAGTTAATAGGGCATTGCGATTACGTATGTGTCTGGTAAAAAGTGACCTGTAGATTCTACATACATATATATATGTAGAATCTACTAGTCACTTTTACCAGATACATATGTACTTGTAATAGCCACAATGCCCTCTTAACTTCCCGAATTCTTCGCGCATTTTTCAATATGCTTGTAACTACAAAGCCGTAAGATCCAAGCGCAAGAACTTGAAGAGACTTTGATGCCCGGTCGCGGGAAACGAACCCGGGTCACCATAATCACAAAGAGGTCACGTTGCCGACCTGACCTGACAACGTGACGCGGGTTCGTTTCCCGCGACCGGGCATCAAAGTATCTTCAGTTTCTTGCGCCTGGATCTTACGGCTTTGTAGTGACAAGCATATCCAAAAAAAGTGCGAAGAATTTGGGAAGTTAAGAGGGCATTGTGGCTATTACAAGTACACACACACACACACACACACACACACATACATATATATATATATATATATATATATATATGTGTGTGTGTGTGTAATATATATATATGTGTGTGTGTGTGTGTGTGTGTGTGTGTGTAAATAAAGACAGATGCCACGAAGGAAAGTGAAACAGTGGAGTAGTACTAGACCTGTCTGCTAAATAAAGGACAGTAAGTCGAAAGGCCTAGCACCATTCTGCTGTTCCAATTTCCTTCGTGGCATTTGCCTTTATTTATATATTCATCACGTTCCATATTTTCGTGATCCAGTTATGCATATACCTGTATATATGTATGTGTGTGTTTGTGTAGAATTGTCAGACGACCTCAGCTTACCGTGATGTAAACCGAAATTCTAGAAGTGAACAGTACGTCAGGAATGCTGCTTAAAACTTAAGTTAAGTATACCTTAGTTTAACCAGACCACTGAGCTGATTAACAGCTCTCCTAGGGCTGGCCCGAAGGATTAGACTTAATTTACGTGGCTAAGAACCAATTGGTTACCTAGCAACGGGACCTACAGCTTATTGTGGAATCCGAACCACATTATACCGAGAAATGAATTTCTATCACCAGAAATAAATTCCTCTAATTCTTCATTGGCCGACCGGAGAATCGAACGCAGGCCCAGCAAAGTGCTACCGAGAATGTTAACCGAGAATGTTATCGACCCGGCCAACGAGGAACTTGTGTTTAAAACTTAAATGGGATATATATATATATATATATATATATATATATATATATATATATATATATATATATATATATTATATATATATATTTATATATATATATATATATATATATATATATATATATATATATATATATATATATATATATATATATATATATATATATATATATATATATATATATATATATATATGTAGAATCTTGTCAAGTTTGTGAGTGGGTGAAATGGAAAGAATGGACCTGAAGAGAATGTTGATGGTATGCATGGCACCGAATTGTAGGATGATGTGGGCGCGCCAAAAGAATGGAAGTCAGCCAGTCAGAGTTGAGGTGCCCTCTTGGGGTTATCACCCAGGGTCATGGCATTTGTTTGCGTCTCTCGTTGCTGTAGGGGGTATTTATGTGGACCCCATCGTCATCTCAAGCGCTTTGTATTAATACATTACATTCTTGTATTAATGCGCCTCATTTAACGTGCGTTGCCTTGTGGGAGGTGATTGCCGAACTCCAGTCACGTCTTCCCCCAACTGTCGTTGCGAAAGGGTATTTATTTTTTAGCTGGGCTGCTAAAAGCATTACACTGTTTGCCGTGGGTATTACTCTCTTGGCTTTGAGTGTGACTCGCCTGCTTTCGAGCGACATTCTTGGGCAGGTGATTGGAAGTTTGCATAGAGAGTGGTTGGGGTAGGGGGTGAGGGGGTGGGGCCTCCAATAAAAACCGGGGGTGCAAATTGATTTCGCGTCTCATTTTGGTTCTTCCCCATTGCGTTTAGCCCGTGGCAGAAGGTGGTGTACGTGCGGTCATTGTCCTTTCTCCCAGGCACTGGCCACCAACGGACTTCAGGGACGGGGTTGGGTCGGTGGGCTGCTGCTGATGTGGGTGAGCCGGGGGGGTGACAGGTACTGTATCTTGTAGAGAACGCAGATAAATTTTACGATTTTTTTTTTGGAAGGCTGTTTGGCTGACTTTGGTTCTTTGTGATTTGTTTCGTGTGGTTGGTTTATAGCTTGCGCATACATCATTCAGGCCATATTTTAGGGTGAAGTGTAGTGTGATGTCTTATAGGATAAATTTTCAGCTTTCACTCAGTGGAATTGGTTAATGGCGCGTCTGTTGACTCTCTTTTCTTCCTCTTCTTCTTCTTCCAACTGAATACCGTCTTCTCCTAGGGACAGCTACCCGTAATTTGCCTTCCCCATAAATTTTCATCGCCCTGTCCGTGTTGACATTCTAAGCCAATTTTCTCTCGAAATGCAAGGCTTCCAACATCACATTCTATTCCCTTTTTTCTGAATGAAGTTATATATCTTTTCTGTAGATCCAGCCCTATGAGAGCTGATGGTCAGCTCAGTGGTCTGGTTAAACTATTTTAATAATAATAAATAATCTGTCAGTAGAATTTGTCTTTGTTAT
The DNA here is from genome assembly GCF_040412425.1 of Macrobrachium rosenbergii. Classification (NCBI taxonomy): domain Eukaryota; kingdom Metazoa; phylum Arthropoda; class Malacostraca; order Decapoda; family Palaemonidae; genus Macrobrachium; species Macrobrachium rosenbergii. The sequence continues at coordinate 44,395,685 of NC_089793.1, forward strand.
TTTCCACAGAACGTAGTTGTCCTTATTTTCCATTATGTATGAAGGTGTACAGTATTATTTTTCACTAGTTAGTGAAGCTGTCGATGTTCATATCCCTCAGTGGTAGAAATGATGTGTCCATGTTCGCTTTCTGTGGTGACGCATTGTTTTTGTTCGTTTTGTTCCGAGAACGAAAATGCTGTTTTTAATTTTGCTCTGTGAATGAAGGTATTGTCCTTGCTTACTCCCTCAAGAAACTGGATTAGGCAGGGCTTATGTTTTGAAATTTGATTTTGTTTATCTGTGATGTATAAATACTGCGCCTGTACTGCGAGTTTTGAAGAATATTCGGTTTATAGCCCTAGTGATAATGATGACATTCTCTGAAGGACAGATCTCAGATGGGCTGTGTCTCTACTGTACTGCTGCCGCTGTTGCTATTATTATTAGTACTATTTTTATGATAAGGATTTCATAAGATCAGTTTGTAAATAATACACACACAGACACACACACACACACATATATATATATATATATATATATATATATATATATATATATATATATATATATATATATATATATATATATATATATATATATCGGATTTTAAGGATCTCAAAAATCAGTCGCGTGGACTCCAGAGAAAAAACAACCCAAATTGCACCCATCATTATCACTAGTGTTGAAATCCTTGTACAGAAAACTTTGGCAACATGCACCTACACTGAAGGCTCATGAACAGCGCGTCGAAAACACTCCGCATCTCCTTAATAACTTTTCAGTGAATGTAGCATTAAGAATGATAATACAATAAAACAAAAATGAAGTATGTGTGTATCAAATCCCATGTAAGTCATATAATCTTATATTGGTCAAACTGAAAGATAATTTGAAAAGAGAATACGACAGCATAAAAATGTATAAGATGTGCACAGGAAAATCGGGCATTTTCGTTCATGTTACCGATAGCAATCATGCCATCCGGTTGGACAGGGGTCTCAAGATAGCTTGTTCCAGTAATATATTCGAACGAAATAAAAATAAAATCCAGTTTTATATAAGAAAGTTTGGGAGAACATGAATAACATCCAACGAATGTATAACTCGATCCATTAATTTCAGATGTGTCCAAAATGCGTAAATTTTAAGGGAGGTATTTTACCTTAGCCTACAGCAAAAGTTTGAGCTCACTCGCATATAGTTAGGCTAAATAAAATTTGTAAATGGAGCACTGACCTCAGACGCTGGTGAGTTTACTGCACCTCTCTCTCTCTCTCTCTCTCTCTCTCTCTCTCTCTCTCTCTCTCTCTCTCTCTCTCTCTCTCTCTCTCTCTCTCTCAAAGAGTTTTTTTTCTAACCGTCTGTGTGTTCGTTTGTAACGTCATTAGCATATAAATTGTAAATTTCTACCGCTCTGTATTAGTCCTTTTGAAGATGTCCTAGAAAACTAGAGGCAAAACTAGTCAGGATATATATCTAGTGTTTCAGTTTTCCATGTGGGACATTCTCTCTCTCTCTCTCTCTCTCTCTCTCTCTCTCTCTCTCTCTCTCTCTCTCTCTCTCTCTCTCTCTCTCTATATATATATATATATATATATATATATATATATATATATATATATATATATATATATATATATATATATATATATATATCATAATAGTCATAATGACCAGATATATTTTTAGTAGATTTAGAGTGACACTGGCCTTACGGTTATTTAAATATATAGGCTGTAAATTTAGTTTCGAGAGCATGCATTGGAGTACAGTAAGGATGTGGGGGAGGGAGCGGAGGAATAGAAAGGCTGCTCCTGAACAGCTCCTGCGGGTGCCATCGGAATCTTGTGTTAACAGTGCAGCAGCAGCAACAGCAGCTACTGCAGTAACAGCCACGCCCGCCGAAGGGTTTTTGGTGTGCCCGCTTTGAGTAGTAACTGTACTCTTGAAAGTATCTTCTTTTTCCTATCAGGCGCCTCATCCATGTGCTCATTAGCGCGTTCCCTCAAGATCCAACCGTCCTCAAGTCCTCTTCTTCTCCTCTCTTCCTTTCTTTCTTGATCCCTCGCAGGTCCGATCCTATAAAAGTTGCTGGGTCAAGTTGTCCAGTGTCCTGCGGGTGAGGGGTAATCACCGAAGCATTGCGAAGGAGGAGGCAGGAGCTGGAGTCTCTAGGCCTTCAAGGCGAGATGACCGGTGCTGGTCGTTTCGAAATTGAGGATCCTTTAGGTGTTAACTGATGTTGATGTCCGCAGGAGGCTAAGGGTGGGTTGCTTCTGATGGTAGGGGTACGGACGAATCTAAGGGGGTCCTGTTGTTAATGCATTGAACGCGGAAGTACTGCTCTGTTCCAACCCCCCCCCCTTCAAACTACTTTAAACTCGCCCGTCACTGTTGGTTCCCCTCCAGGACAGTTGAGCGTTAGGACTCTGGTCCCACCTGAAGGGGAACATTAAAAATAAACTTATAAAAAGATTCCTATTAGAAGCTGTTGAACTCCTGAATGCACGAGAGTTGGTAAGATTTGTGCCTCGTTGAGACGTTAATTTAATGGATTTTTTTTCTTCTTCTTATCTTTGGTATGTATCGGTTCTCCGTTCTGGCGCAAAGCTTGGATCTGCCCAAGATTAAGGAGGACTTAACGATTATGCACATACAAACTCTCTCTCTCTCTCTCTCTCTCTCAGATATAATTGTAACATGAAAATGTGCTCAAATAACACGGAAGCGCCTGGTATTTCTTTATTTTATTTTTCCCGTCCGCTCAGCTGGATTTATTGTCGCATGCTGTTGAGTAACATATGAAAACTACACACATATATATATATATATATATATATATATATATATATATATATATATATATATATATATATATATATATATATATACATATATATGTTGCATAGTTACACCTAATACTCATACACACATACAAATATATATATATATATATATATATATATATATATATATATATATATATATATATATATATATATATATATATATATATATATATACACACACACATTATATATACATTTTATGTATGAATAAGTGTGTGTTAAGTGTAATTATGCACTCATGTATCTGCTAGTAACCGTATTAAGATACTAATCTGTGAGTGTGTGAAGGATTTAGGTATGCTGTGTTTTATAGACAAAACACTTAATGATGGAGAGGCGTAGCTCTAAAAAAAGGATAAAATGAATTTGTAATTATGGCCATATATATTTTTAAGATTTTTTTTTCTTACTGAAGGGAGTACGTTATTTTTTCCTTTTTCGGTGCCTCACGTACTGAAGTGGCCTTCCACAATGGTATTATTATTTAATGTAGTGATGCCGTAGGGTGCAGATAAAAAAGAAATATTGCAGTATTCTGTGACAGTAGTAAATAAAAGGGTCGATATATTTGTGTTTTGATTAGAGTATTTTTCATTCAAATGTTTCTTCTCACTTGTTTCTCGTAGTAATCAGATACTAAGCAGATGAAGCAGAATAAGAATCATTTCTAGAGATCAGTGATGGGTTGGGCGGTGTAGATTAAGGTGGCCTTTGACCAGCACGTGTCAGTGCTCTAAGTGGTGTTGAGGGTCCTAGCTCAAAGGCGACCATAAATGACTGGAATGTTAAGGCGAATGAGAGGCCACATATGGACCTTTGGACTCCGCACAACCAACTGAGACACTGATGATTATCTGAGTCTGGTACAGATTAAGCCGGTCTTGAGCCAGAACGAGGACCACTTGCTCGAAGGCGGCCTGTAGTAAGTGTGGCAAAGTTTTAAAGGGAATGAGGGTTCTGGTAGGGACCTATGGATTCGGACAAACTAACCAAAAATAAAACGAATATAGTTTGAGCTTAAACAAAGTGCATTGCATACAAATGTTTAATTAGGGTAATTTAACGTACCGACCTTGAAGTAAGCAATTAATGCAGGTCTAAATGTATTTCCCTGCGTTATGCTTTTATTGCTTGTTTCTCAGTTACTGTTAATTTATATAAATATTTATTTCTTGTGTTTCTTTGCTCTCTTGACATTCGGCCATTTTTTTTATTTGTTTTCTCCTAGAATTTTATTGCATTTTTGACATGAATATAAATGTGTGGACATTTAGATAATACTAATAATAACAGCATAATTATCGTAAACTTCTTTATATCCTTTGCCTCACATGAATACCCGCAAATCTAATGTATTCTTGAAAAAAGTCAAGTATACCTTAGTTTAACCAGACCACTGAGCTGATTAACAGCTCTCCAAGGGCTGGCCCGAAGGATTAGACTTAGGCCTACTTTACGTGGCTAAGAACGAATTGGTTACGTAGCAACAGGACCTACAGCTTATTGTGGAATCCGAACCACATTATACCGAGAAATGAATTTCTATCACCAGAAATAAATTCCTCTAATTCTTCTTGGCCGGCCGGAGACTCGAACTCGGGCGTAGCCGAGAACTCTACCGACTCGGCCAGAGAGGAACTATGTATTCTTGATTAGTATATAATAATGATAATCATCATCATGATGAAAGGACCCTGTGAAATTCCGCCACCGACGTCTTTCCTGTGTTTTGCCTTCCACAAATCTCCACTCATCCAGCTTCCCTTTCCATAATTCTCATCCAAGAAGTTCGGGGACTTTCAGCTCTTCTGTTGCCCACTGACGTTGACACGTACTCTTCTCCCAGGGATTGTGCGAAGGACATGTCCAAACCATCCCGTCTCTTTTATCATTGTCTCGTCTACCCAAGGAATATCCGTAAATTCCCTTATGAAATCATTTCTAACCTTGTCTTGGCTCTGATTCCTAATATTCCACACGGAACTCTGTTTTAAATTTGACAAAATATTTTAAATATAGCTTCATTGTGATACCAAAATTCTTGTCAGTATAGCAGTGCAGATCGTATTTTACTTTTGAATAATAATAATAATAATAATAATAATAATAATAATAATAATAATAATAATAATAATTCCCTCAAGTGACCCTTAATCGGCCCTGAATGCCATAAAACCTTAGCCATAGCTACCGCTAATGGAGACATTTCAACTGTGGGGCTAGAGATTCCAGGAGCAGGAGGAAATTGACAGGAGTTCGACGAGGGACTTCAAAGGGGGCGGCTGGAGGTGGAGTTCGTAATCACGGGACGTAGCGTCAACTACGACGTTGCAGGGGTTGAAAGGGCTTCCAGGGGGTCCCTGCAAAGGGAAGGAATAGGGGAAGGGGAGATGGGACTCTCGATGGTGTCTCGAGGGGAAGGTGTGTGTGAGTGTGTATGTGAGTGGAGTGAGTGTATGCCTGGAGGTCGGTCAGCAACCCCGACAGAAGGAAGAGGTGGTGGAGTCTCTCTCTCTCTCTCTCTCTCTCTCTCTCTCTCTCTCTCTGAGAGAAGAGATTAGAGGCACGGACAGCGCCTATTTAGCTGGGCGCGGGGGTCTCTCTCTCTCTCTCTCTCTCTCTCTCTCTCTCTCTCTCTCTCTCTCTCTCTCTCTCTCTGAGAGTCCGAAATTGTCATTTAGGTTTACCATTTCAGATTTTTATTTTCTGCGGTGTTAAAAAATTGAAACCTACATTCCTATGTTATTGTTATGATTATCGTGGTAAGTTCAACTTTTTGCGCTTGTGTCATTACTGAAGGGTTGTGCACGTACGTGCAGTTTAATATTATGAATAGATGCAACTTCCATGAATTACTTTAGTATTTACTCATTTCTTGTTCATGCAGTGCACTGGACCTAATATACTACCTAAGATAAACAGATTCGCTCTCTAGAGTCCTTTTGCAAGTTGTGCGATATCCTATGAATTCCTTGAGGGTCCTACGGGATTCCAGGAGATGCATAAGCTTTGCTAGTATGCTTAGAACAACCCCTAACCCCCTACCTCTTCCCTCATGCCATTAACCCCCCCTCCTCCTACAAGCCCATATTGTTATGTCCTTTTCTCCCTCTTCCCCTCCTTGCCTCTCTGCCTTTTCCTCCTCTTCCTCCTACTCTTTTTCGTGAATTCTTTCTTTCATTTTCTTCTTCCTTCCTTCTTGTTATCTCCACCTCCTTTTATTCCCTTCTGAGTCTTCCTCTCCATTTGCAATTTATTCCTTACTTTTCTGCTGCCTGTTTATTCTCCTCCTCCTTTTCCTCCTCCCTTTTTCCTTCATTCGTCGTCTTCTCTTCCTCCTTCCTTACTCCTAGTTCTCCTCCATCCCCGAGGATATCTCGCCGTGCCCTCCACTCCTCAATTTTATATCCTTCCTCCTCCCGCACCCCTACCCCTACCCCTACCCCTATCCCTGAGGTCCTTTATCCTACCTTAGGAAGTTCAAGGACCTCAAAGGATATTCAAGTGTTTTGATTTTGTTGGATGTTCGTGTTTTCGTTTTGATGCTTTTTTTTCCTTACGTCAGTGACTACTGAAGTTGTGATGCCATTTTATTGTAGTTTATTATATTAAATAAGTCAATCGGATCTTTTCCCCAGTAAAAAAGCCTGAGTAGGTCATGTTTTTTGTTTAACAGTACATGATACATAGGAATTTGTATGAAAATATTTGGTTGGTATTCCAGCGAGAGGTTTTGTGGCAATCTGTTAATAAATAATTCATGTGGTAATAATTAGGAAAATAATAGTGGACACGCCCACTTAGTCTAGTATCATTGGTAGTTAATGAAATATGAGTAAATATATATATTAATAGCAGAAATAGTTCATTATTTTTGTTATTATTTTCTCACAACCTTTTCTTGGTAGTGACCACTGGCATTTTGTGCTCGTACATCCGATGCCCCAGGTGTGGCCACTTAGGCTTAAGCGACATAATCTGTGATATGAGGATGAAACTATGCCACTGAGGTTGAGTTAGAGTTCCTCTCTCTCTCTCTCTCTCTCTCTCTCTCTCTCTCTCTCTCTCTCTCTCTCTCTCTCTCAGAACATTTAGATGTATTGCTGTCATTTTCATTAGTCAAAAATACAATTTCATGCAACGCTTATTAATGAACGTTGTACATAAACATTTTCGGCCTTTGGGTTTTTGTGTCATCGTTTGATTTGTTTTCCAAGTTCTGGTTATTTGTTTTCCCAATTTATTGAGGTTTGGGGTCGCCATAACAACTGCTGCGTAAAAGACCCACAGTGGAGCCTTAGAGACGAGCTCACCTTGTCCGAAAGGAAGATCGTTCACTCGCGAGTTGATGATGTAGGTGTATCTGTTGAAATAAAAGTATTGGTCTTAATCGTGAGGATCAAGGTCTCTGGACGCTGCTGACATCCACTCCGAGGCTGGTCGTCGCAGGTTAAGCCAAATGCGCTTTTGCAGCCCAGGAGAGAAAGGAGAAATGGTGATTGAAGTCAGAAATTACAGAAGCGGGAAGAAGGTTGCAATGGCCTCTTCTGCCCACCATGACAAATGGATGAGGTATCGGTGAGGGCCTCTTTGACCGAATCTTCAAGACTTTTGCTACATATATTTTTAATATATTATGAAAAGTTTTATTATTTATTTATTTCTTTTTTTTTGCAATAAAGAAAATCTTTACAGTGGTTTGTTCGATCCTTTTCTTTGGGTCTTTTTGTTTGCTTGGTTTTACACTTAACGTTCTAACCAGAGTATGTTCTGCTGATAGTTTGCCTTCTTTTGACAGTTTCCGATTGGTTATTATCGGTTTAATGCAACGATAGTCATTATTATTACTATTACGAACGTGAGCTGTATACGTAATCCAGTGGAAATAGCATCGAGTTACCAGACCGGCGACGGATAACCACAGGAACATGAAAACAGACTTGAGTGGTAGTGATGGGCTAATGATGATCGAGTGGCTATCCCGGTGTTGGCTTAATGAGAGTCATTAAACTTGAGATCATTGATAATTTCTGTCGGCTTGTCACAAGGGACTTATTTTGTAGCTGCTGTTATTATTATACTCCGCAAAAAAAGGTTACGAATTTTGGTTCTGTTTATTTGTTTATTGTTAATATTAGTAGGAGCAGTAGCCTTAAAATTATTGCAGCATTGTTCATGTTAATTGTATATAAATACAATCAACCCTTCTACTACTAAAACTGGAAACCATAACCATTCCTAAGACCGAATAGGAGAAATGGATTACGTATGACTGACAACCTACCTCGTGAAAGTAACAATCGTCCTTAAAACTCGCAACATACAGCGTGCCACAAAGCCAACAGAATAAGAGGTAAATATAAATAACTCATCTTATTTGTACTGCAGTATGTATGGAGTAACTGTGTTCATATGCCATTTAAATTTTCCCCACTGTGTAAGTTCGAAACGTCACAGGGTGAGGACCATATTGATTTACTTTAAACCTGATTTGGATTACCTGGGATACAAAAATGTAGTGGTAAATAGTGTTAGTTGGAGATAAGTAAGTAAGTAAGTATACCTTAGTTTTACCAGACCACTGAGCTGATTAACAGCTCTCCTAGGGCTGGCCCGAAGGATTAGACTTATTTTACGTGGCTAAGAACCAATTGGTTACTTAGCAACGGGACCTACAGCTTATTGTGGAATCCGAACCACATTATAGCGAGAAATGAATTTCTATCACCAGAAATACATTCCTCTAACTCTTCATCAGCCGGCCGCGGGAATTGAACTCCGGTCCGTCGAGCGACAGTCCGAAGCTCAACCGGTTCGGCTAACAAAGGGCTAGTTGGAGATAAGTAACTAGGGAAGAAATTCCCGTAGATTTTACCTGTATTATTGTAGGATCGTAATTAGTACCCTTTAATTTTGTCACAGCTCAGGCAGAACGCGACCACTGACTGACTTCAACACCTCCAGGCAAAGTTAATCCGTAACTTTAAACTCCACGTTCGGATTTTAAATTCACGAGTTACCAAAAAAGATTTGAGTCACCCACACTTGCACAATAAACGTCCCCAAACACCTTTAAAACTTTAAAGCAAGGAAAATGAGACCTAGTAAACAATGCTTCTTGGAGATAACGATGACTTATATAAAAAAAAAAGGCAAACAGCTCCATTCCTAAAACAAACTGTTTAATTCCGCTCGGGGTTTTCACACCCAACAGAGAGATGAATTACCCGCCAGAGATAGGCATACGTATACATCAGTACATGAATATGTCTAACAGGACATGAAACCATATACGCACCGACGCAGTTTTATATATATGTGTGTATATATATATATATATATATATATATATATATATATATATATATATCATATATACATATACATATATGTACATATACATGTATGTATGTATGTATAATAGTGTTTCTTCAAATACTCGTATATGTATAAGATATACTTACAAATTGGTTGATTATTGCGTATACGTGCGAGAGAGAGAGAGAGAGAGAGAGAGAGAGAGAGAGAGAGAGAGAGAGAGAGAGAGAGAGAGAGAGAGAGAGAGATTTTGACGGAGTCCAAAACCAGGCAGCAGGCAACAAGAGAATGCAGGCCAAAAGAGACAACACTGGGAGAGCGGGGGACGAACGCACACAAACACAACTCGTTGCCTCAGCACATTCATTGCTGGGTTCATTGACCGATCTAGAACGAGGGATGGATCCTGACGAGGAGGAGGAAGAGGAGTTCTCTTCACCACGCACTGCTTTACTAATGAAGGCGGATGTTCAGAAGGGACCTTCTCTAACGTCAGTGGCATTGTCATGGACGATGAGCTGCTGCTGAAAACTATAGCCAGTATTATAGCTCTCCCCTCCCCCTCCTCGTATGTGTCTGCTACTGCAAATTAAGAAAATGAAACTGTTTTGTTGCTTTGGCAGAAGTGCAGCTTTCATCCCATCCTTCCGTTTTGTGTCTACTGCTGCTAAGATCTGCAGTGTGGCTGTCATAAGAGTCACGTGAATTTCATGCTGCATTGAAGATGAATAAATCCAAAAGTCGGTATCAGTGTTCGTCAGTGCCTTCGTGCCGAAGAAGTTGAAAGTTTTGAGAAGAGACTGGACACATGCCAATAGAATCAGTAAATATTTTGGTGACGGTATGAATTCGAGGTCACTGATATCTGGGAAATATTTTATGAAGGTCGTTCATGTGCCTGGGGTCAGTCGTTTAGATTTGGGTGGTCGGGATCCAGATACAATTTCAGCTGGGAAAGGTATAATTTGCTTTCCTTTTCTTCTTATAGGTCAGTTGAATGTACTGTAGTATTCCGTATGTACTTTAGAATACACTACGAATGAGAGAAGAAATAAATTGTATGATTTATCGTAATGTGCAATGGAAGACATGGACTTTACTCATTTCGTTTGACGTTTGATTTTATTTACCCAATATTATTTCATTTTCATGTTTAAAGACAGACATATCGGTATTATTACTTGAGAGATGTTTGCGTTTTCAGTATTTTGCCCTTGTTGGACTGCTTCAGTGCCCATTCTCAGTTAGCTGTCCTTAATTAGTTGTGGTAAACTTACTTCATTTGGAAGGAATTATTTTAGTCATTGGAGTCATGAATTTGTTTTACCCGTATTGTTTTGTTTATCAAACCTATATATGTAATTTGTAATTTCCTGAAATCTCGAGAGATGAGTCAATGAAAATCCACTAGGTTTTTCAGAGAGAGAGAGAGAGAGAGAGAGAGAGAGAGAGAGAGAGAGAGAGAGAGAGAGAGAGAGAGACTATCACTGAGCATAAATGAGGAAAATAATTTCAGGTTACAATTCTTGAGCAGTAAGACAGAGAGAGAGAGAGAGAGAGAGAGAGAGAGAGAGAGAGAGAGAGAGAGAGAGGGGGTGACTATCACCGAGCATAAATGAGGAAAATATTTCCGGGTTACAATTCTTGAGCAGTAAGACAGAGAGAGAGAGAGAGAGAGAGAGAGAGAGAGAGAGAGAGAGAGAGAGAGAGAGAGAGAGAATTTCACATAGTAAGAAAATTCCCAAACCCATGGATATTTTTAAATATATCCTATATAAAAATATTGTATTTACTGCTTATTTCTAAAGCAATAAGGAATGTAACCATGATAGGGAAGCAGAAAGTGGCTGTCACCGGAAAGGCATCATTACTGTTCACAGAAAATTCTTTTAGTTCTTTTTCAAATCAAATGAAAACTTTTGCGTCCTCTCTTTCTTTCTCTCACTCTGTTTCTTCCCGTGTTTTAACTGCGTCATGCAATGGACATCGTACCCTTCTCCCCCCTGCTCCCATGCCCTCCTTCCATACCCGTCTCCTGTTCGTAAGCTAAAAGTAATTTCGTCAACGCTCCAGTGCTTTCTCTGTGATAACAAGCCCCGGGGCTCGTACGATAAAAAGCTCTTCTGCTTCGGAATCAATGTCCCGTGTAGCTGCCTGATAACCTTCCTTGTTAAGCAGGTCTTGTAACAGCCTTTTCTCCCCCCCTAATTGTATTTAATAAGTTCTTAAAGTATTAGCTCTCTCTCTCTCTCTCTCTCTCTCTCTCTCTCTCTCTCTCTCTCTCTCTCTCTCTCTCTCTCTCTCTTTGAAGCCCGTCTCTGACATCAAACTCTCGCTTGCTTGGGAAGAGAGAGAGCGCGTGCTGGCGAAAGACCAATTTCGTCTAACAGCAGCAGTAATCTCCTAGTCATCTAGAACTTTTTTGAAGGCGAAGAAACTGAAATATTGGTCAAGGAACTGACAGCCATCCTGTGGGCTGTACAAAGCCACCTCCGCCCCAAGTGACAAAACAAGCGATGTTGGGGGCGGGTTGGGGATTGGGTTGGGGGTTGGGGGGCTGCTATGTAAACAGAATCGTGTTAGGGATTATAGGAATGTTTATAAGGAGCCTTACGTCACCACTCGGGGACGGGGTCACTGTCCCCGTCCAACGTCTTCCTTTACTTCTAAACGCGTACACATGCACGCGCGCGCAGTCTCACATCTCTTGTTCCTCCCTCTTAGGTTTTGCTTAACTCATTGCATTTTGTCGTTTTTTCTCTCAAGAATGGTATTATTTCCTTTGCCTTCCTTTTACCAATTTTTATCTTTTTCATTTTTCTTATGAAGAAAGACTCCAATTTATTCTTATGACTTTCTGTTTTTATCTAATTGTCGTTCATTTATTTCTTTATGCATACCGATCGATCTTAGGCTCTTCCTTTCAGCTCCAGGTGTTTTCCTCAATTTCATTCTTCAGCTCTTCTACCCCAAACTTATTCCATTCCTGATTCCTAATCTATCGATTACCATTATCTCCTAAACCTTTCATTTTCTTCATACTATTTTTCTCTCTCTAACGCATATCTTCTCGTTTCTTTTCTTCATGTTGACCCCTCTCTGCAACATTAAGTCAGCAAAAAACTCCTTGTTGCTTATTGTGGCGAAATCTCTCAGTGCTATTTGTATGCTGGTCGTCACATAGCCTCATCGTAAATGACCCTTATACTTCTGGAATAATTCCGCTCCTCCTGTCTCGCTTCCTCCTCCTCCTCCTCCTCCTCCTCCTCCTCCTCCTCCTCCTCCTCCTCCTCCTCCTCCTCCCTCCTCCTCCTCCTCCTCCTCCCACCACTCTTTGACCTTTGGTCTCGAGGTTTCATTCATTTCCTTTTACTCTTTAACCTTCCTTTCCTCCTGGCCGTCCTCATCCGCTGCCGACACCTTCACATCCTCCTCCTCCTCCTCCTCCTCCTTTATCGTGGTCCTCGTTGCTTTTCGTATTCGGTGGCATCTCCATTTTTTAAAACCTATTCATATGGAAGTACAACGTAAACTGCCATCTTTCTCTCTTTCTCTCACTCAAAAGTGTCAAGTAACGCCTTTTTTACCCCATCGAGCATCCACTGGCTTTGGCAGTGCAGTTGATTGTGGTAGATTACTACTGACTCCAGCGTTGAAATCTCTTAGTTCATATGCCCCAGCCAGTAGGAGGAAGAGAAGATTAAAAAGAAAAAAAAAGTATTGGGCCGGGGGTTTCTTTATTAAAAGTAAGACATAATGGTGTTGTGTGTTGCTGTTAGTCATCAATTAAAAGTGTTAAGTATAATTAACAAATGAATGAATTTCAATTAACAAGATTAATGAAGATAAATCACATGTCGCTGTGTGGAATTAATTATTATTATTATTATTATTATTATTATTATTATTATTATTATTATTATTAACAAATAGAGTTGTTTAACCATATTGTTTATTTATAGATATGTCTTTTTCACATAACCATTAAGGCTGTAAGCCATTTTTATCAACCGAAGTGAATACTGTATATTCGTTTGTATTTCGCAGTCCGTTTTAATGTCCTATTCCCTTTTAGAACCGAAACAGAACATAAAATAGCTTGATAAATTCGTGCGTATAACTGGGTTGCCTCTGGTAGGACTCAAGAAGCATCCGATAAAACGGGAAAGGCTGTTATGCAAGTTTTGTCGAATTTTTCTACGTTTACAATCCTCATATGTGCTTACTTAAGGCATTAAGTTTTCATCGAACGCTTATTGAGGATATCATAACATGATATAATTTCTCGGGAGGAGGAGAGTATGGGTAGATGGTGATGGACCATTAATTTAGTTACATTCTCTCTCTCTCTCTCTCTCTCTCTCTCTCTCTCTCTCTCTCTCTCTCTCTCTCTCTTATAGCAAGGAAATACGATGTGTTTAGCGTGAGTAGAGTATGTTTTGTTTTAGTCTTTGTGCTGCATCGGACATTGCACAAAACGAATAAAAAGGAAGCAATAGCCCTCA